>NC_054373.1:24131560-24431560 GCF_017654675.1 Xenopus laevis
AGGATTCAACAAAGAACAAGAGGCCACCACTTTTGACAGAATTTTCTCTTGAAGCAACATAGGTGGTTCTTCATTAGTGAGGGAGTGAGTTTGCAGAATATCCTACCAGGTGACTTTATAATGGCAGACTCCATTAATATCTCATTCACTTCTGATTTCTGACCAAATCCGCACAGGTTTTAAACACACTTTTTTGTCAATGCATTTTCCCGAAAAGTTCCTGATTCCTGAAAAAAATTGCAAATAATTTAAATCTTACGAATGTTTCGAAAATTACCTTTAGCAGATTATCTTGTATCAATGTGCCACAATTAACTTGCTCATTTCTAGCCTCTGCCAAATGAAATACATATTTTTATTTAATTTTTTTTGTAATATTTATACTTTTTAAAATTGACTCCAAAATATTTTTCATCTAAAGTTGGGATAGTATATGAAGCATTTATCAGAGATGTGTCAAACTACTTACCTGTCCTCAATACATCTACATGGATACACTCCTGATTAGCAGTGATTGCATTGTGCTTTTATGGGATCTGTGAAACCCATTATTAAGAAAGCTCTGAATTCCGAATTATACAAATAATCCACATTTTTAAAAATGATTTCCTTTTTCTCTGTAGTAATAAAACAGTAGCTTGTTCTTGATCCCAACTAAGATAAAATGAATCCTTATTGAAAGCAAAACCAGCCTATTGGGTTTATTTAATGTTTACATGATTTTCTAGTAGACTTAAGGTACGAAGATCAGAATTACAGAAATATCTATTATTCGGAAAGCCCCAAGTCCAGAGCATCCTGGATAACAGGTTCCATACCTTTACTTTCAAAGCCATAGAAATTCTCATTGTTGGGCTAGTACAGAACTGCTTGCACTATAAAATCCTATAGCAAATGCCTGTCTTTATTTAGCACAGTACAGTTGGCAATATCCATTCCAGAATATAGTTTTTCACAGATGGGAAAAAATGTGATTGAAAATCTCTGAGAGCTGTAAGTTTTAATGGGAAACATGGTTGGTTTCATTACATGCAGAGGCTTGCCATGCTCAGCATTGGCATGAAGTGGTTTTGCCTTGAAAACTGGAGAAAATAACACAGATTTCTTTGCTGACACATATTAAAGTGCAGATCAAGAGTGTGTCCTCAAAATGTTATTCTTGAGATGGATAAAAAATAGATCAAAAATTCAAGTTACTAGAGCTGGGCAGCTGATAAATACAGTGCACTATTAATCTACTGTCAAATGCCAAACAAAAGAGGGTAACATGAAGGAGGATAGTAATGAGTGAATCAGTGGCATTTTGCTACGCCGAAAAATTTTGTAATTCACCGAAAAATTTGCAAAACGGCGAAAAATTTGCGAGATGCATTGAAGTCAATGGGCAATTTTTATACACGAGACTATTTGGTCCGAATGCATTAAAGTCAACGGGCCTCCGACAATTTATTTTGGACGCAGCGGATTTTTCTGCTGCAAATTCTTGATTCGCAAATTCGCCACTAATCCATGTCTGGCAAATTTATTCGCCCATAACTAGAAGGGGGTTATTTACCAAAACTCAAATTAATTTCCTTTTATTAAAACAAAGTCGACCAAACTCCCTTCCATGACTCAAACTCATTTATGAATAATTTTTCTTGAAAAAGTCGGAATGAAAATACATAGTGAAAAAACTGAGCGCCAATTCCTATTGCACAATTGACACCCCCCCCCTGAAAACTCGACTTTATCAAATTGTGACTGTGAAAATGGGACTTTTTTGGATTATCAGAAAAAAACCCTGACTTGATCAGCTTATCCATTGCAGATCAAATGACAACAAATTCAGAAGCATCTGCCATTGACTTCTACATGAAGATGGAATATTTTTGGATTTTGATTTTTAGCAGCTTTGGGGTATAATAAATCTCTTAAAATTCGAGTTTTTTTTCTTCCTCAAAAAATTTGAGTTTTCCACTTTAAAATTTCGACCAGATAAATTCAAGGTTTAATAAATGGACCCCGTAATAACAAACAATATAATGTAAAGATGAATTTGCTTAATCCCTGAGGGATGTCAATTTGTTAGTTGCCCCAATCACTATAAACACTATCCTCAGACTCAGGGCAGTGCTCCTTGCTGTCTGATCCTGGGTGCTATTCTAGTACACCGCCATCTTGTTGCCTGTACCAGGAATCCTTTGTTGATGCCCTGAGTTGTGTGCATGTGCAACACAGGGCCATATTTAAATATAGGCACCTGAAGGCCCATGAACATTTTAAGCATAAAGCAAATTCAAACTTGTTAAATAACTCAACAAGAAAAAAACGTGGCCCAGGTGCTCAAGCCCCAGGCTCTCAGCTCAGGGGAGCTGACAATCCATATACAAAGATGCAGGGCACACTGGTAACTCACGTATTGATCAGGCCAAAGTTTGTGGATAAAAAATGAATACTTTATTTATAAAATCATCTCTCGCCTGACGCATTTCGTGTCACTAGGACACTTAATCATAGGCTAATGATTAAGTGTCCTAGTGACACAAAACACGTCAGGCGAAAGATGATTATATAAATAAAGTATTAATTTTTTATCCACAAACTTTGGTCTGATCAATACATGAGTTACTGTACCAATGTGCCCTGCACCAACTTTTACGCTTTGTATACCTGAAGGCCCATACCTATGACATCAGCTTTTGGGGGTCGGCCTTCAAATGCCTATATATATATTAAAAAAACAAAAAAGCTAAAAAAAAAAAAAAAGAACCCTGAATATCTTGCTAAATGTGTCTGCAGAGCTGAGAGGGGGTTCCAGATGTGCTTAGGAGCAGTACTCAAATAACAAAGCAATTTCGAGTTGATGGGAGTTTAAAAAAAGATTCGACCCTTGATAAATCGGCCTCTAAAAGCCAAACTTTTGCTCTATGGCTCATGTGCACATCCCAAGGCAGCAGCATGGATACCAGAGACAGACACTTACCAGAATATTACCCCAGCCCAGTGTGTTTTTGAGAAAGAGGAGTGCCAGCCTGGGGTCTGAGGTTAGAGAGTCTAAACACTGGGAAGGGGAAGGGTGTCAGTAACTAATTATGACCCTCCAGTGACCAAGCTTTTTCTTACGCTTTAATGTAATATTTCCCCTTTTTAAACTTGCAGGAAACATTATATTCAGAAAAAAAATGAATGACAAACTATCAATACCAACAACAAAAGAATGTGGTCCAGGTTCTTGATTATAACACATTTACCATTGTTGGTTAAGTGGTTTAAGTACAGTAATAGGATTAAAAGCTATAAGGTGCACTTATATTTGAGAATAATAAAGTGCCTGCCAGTTGATAAGCTGCATTCGCTAAAATATATGTAGTGAATGCTGATTTTTCTGGCAAAAAGAGCGCCTGTCCCACAGAGCTTACAGTTGATTTTCCTTGCCCAAGGCACAGGGAAATTAAGTGATTTGCCCAAGGCCACCAGGACGTGACACACGAGTAGTCAGTTTGATATAAATCTAGCAATTAAAATGGCGATTAGGATTTGAATGCAATACAGAAAGTATGACTAATTAAAGTTTTTTTGACACCTCTTTAACAAAAAGTGAGTTTTATTCATGTGGCACCCGTCCAGAATGTTTTCCAACTGATTTACAAGGACGATTTGGCAGGAAAAATCCCTTGCGCCCAAGGCAAGTTGAGCTCATAATACCCTCATTCATTAAGGCATTTTTCCGAAACACAGCAACAGAGAATATTAATAGTGTAACACGAATATGTGAGTAACCGTAACCTTTTAGTAATGTGCACCTTCCCTCAACGCGATTTGTAATCTGAAATAGAAGTAGCATGAGCAGACACAAAGTTGAATAGAGAAACCTCTCAAAAGCTTGTAGAAACCAGTGAACTGCGGTTTGTTCATCTTGCTGAAATATATTTATAGTGGCAATGCAACATTTTTATTTTGCCATATCAGTTGAAATTTTTTAATCTAAATTGGAAATTGTACATGAAAAATCCTGTATTGTTATTAAAATGTTTTTATAGCCATGCAAAGCGTGCATGGGGTTAGGACTTTCTCTGTTGCACTGGATGCAGATGTACAGACTGGATCCTAATATATGTATAGGGAACTTAGATTGCAAGCTCCACTGGGACATGAGCTCTATAAAGCACTATGTTAACATGTCACTGCTATGTAAATAATAAATAATAAATAAACCATAAGGTCCTATGCCAAATCACAAAAATAGACTCAAATGTAGATCTTGATAACAATCTTCAAAATGACTTGTGTTCAAACATGCTCCTTGCACGTATAGTTGCGCTAAGTGTCATTGCATTCATCCTGCCTATTACCGCTGAGGAACCCTGGAGCAATTGCCACCTGGAACATGGTGGTTGTTCCCACAGTGGGTTGTGTCATCATTATGCACAGGAACATTTCGCAAAAAGAATTAAAAGCTATCTTAGCAAACAATAAGGCACAAAATGGGACAATCAAACTTATTTTATGCTGCTGCCTTCCGGTCCTGCTCATTTTCCTTGCTAGACAACCTTCAAACAACCTAAATTGTTCCTTGGATTTAGAGCAAGGGCTCATTTACTCTACTATATTTGTTCATTGCTGGTACAGATATGGGATCCATTAACCAGGAATCCATTGTCCAGAAATCTACTAATTACAGGAAGGCTGTCTCCCATAGACTCCATTTTATCCAAATAATCGAAATTGTTTAGTTATTACCTTTTTCTCTGCAATCATAAAACAGTACCTTGTACTTGATCCCAACTAAGAAAAATTCAATCCTTATTGGAAGCAAAGGCAGTTTATTTATTTATTTGTTTTTGTGATTTTCTAGTGGAAGATGAAGATCCAAATCACAGAAAGATCTGTTATCTGGAAAACCCCATGTCTCAAGCATTTTAGATAACAGGTACCATACCTGTACTGTTATATACTGTATGTTGGGAATTTGGGCAGCATTATACTTTCCCCAAGTTATTTTTTGGGGGGGGTTGTCACAATATTATATCAATGTCTACAGTTTAAGCTCCTGTTCCCACTACTGACCACTTAGCTTAATCTTCTGAAGTACAACCACACTGATAATACAGTAGAACCTGGATTGGATGGTTTGCCAGAACTGATGCCATTTTTTTCACAGTCCCATGCTGGTAAATTGTGTTTCTCTTTCCACAATTTTATTTTCTTCTAGAATTTATGCTGTTTTGGAACAGTCCTATAAAAATGTGGGTTCGTTTTCAGGTGAGTTCGGACTTGCAGGCAGGCCCCAACCATGACATCTACTGAACCTTCAAAACATAAACAGCATCTAAGCTGGTAAAAAATATCAATTACAGTAATTAAAAGATATTATCAGTTGTAATGCATGAATAGTCTCTGAATGGATCCACTCATTACTATTTCAGAAGATGACAAGCAGAACAGTGAAAGTGGCAAGTCATAATCTTCATGCCCTCTGTGAAGGTTCTGGTCATTTTCAATTTCAAATGTGTCTGGTTTTTTGGGTTTGTTATTAACTGGTAAAGGGTAGTAAAATTGTACAAACAAGTTTTGCATATTTTGAGTTATTTGCATGAAAAAGCCCAACATTTGAATGTGTTAATCTAGACTATGTTAGGAACACATTATATGCAAAGTTCTACAGGTTTGTCCTACAAGCATTCAAATCTGGTCCCTACTTTTTATTTTCTGTTTTTTTTATGAGTTCTTAAATTTCTCTAAAGATTCCAAAATGTTTATAGGTTATTCTTAGAGTATGCTGCCTGTTTTGTCATGAAAAAAGGCTTAATTATGCTATTACAAATAGCGCAAATTATTATCTATTACTTAAATACATGACAATAAGGGGTAGATTTATCAAGGGTCGAATTTTGAGATTATGGGAGTTTTTTTAAGCTCCCATCAATTTGAAATTCTAATAAAAAAATACCAGCTGACATTTATTAAAAAATATATATATATATTTATATTAAAAATATATATATTTTATTGAGAAATAAAAGAGAATAGGCTGTATTCGATTCAAAGTATTTAAAAAAAAAACAAAAAAAAAACCTTTGACTCTAAATAGGTTCTAGGAGGTCACCCATAGGCTAAAACAGCAATTCCTCAGGTTTTAGATGGAGAATTGTCGAAGTCGAATTTTTAAAGAGACAGTGAATTTTTGAGTTTTTTTCAAATTCGATTCGAATTTGGACTATTCCCTAGTCATAGTACAGGTATGGGACATGTTATCCAGAATGCTCGGGACCTGGGGTTTTCCTGATAATGGATTTTTCTGTAGTTTGGGTCTTCATGCCTTAAGTCTACTAGAAATTAATTTAAACATTAAATAAACCCAATAGGCTGGTTTTGCTTCCAAAAAGCATTAATTATATCTTAGTTTGGATCAAGTACAAGCTACTGTTTTATTATTACGGAGAAAAAGGAAATCATTTTTAATAATTTGGATTATTTGGATAAAATGGAGTCTATGGGAGACAGCCATTCCATAATTCGGAGCTTTCTGGATATTGGGTTTCCGGATAAGGGATCCTATACCTGTACACTAAAATTAGCTCAAAATTTGAATTAAAAAATTAGATTTTTCAATTCGACCCTTGATCCTGGGGTTCTCTGGATTTGCAGTCTTTCTGTAATATGGATCTCAATACGTTAAGTCTACTAAAAAATCTAGCATTGTCTCAAATAATGAATAATTATATATTAATTGAGATCAAGTACAAGGTACTGGCAATTTGGCAAGGAGTATATTTTACTGTTTTCTTTAATCATGCTTTGTACTTTGCTATGTGTTTTCTAAATGGAGACTGGGTGTATGCAAATAAAATACATAAACAATCACTATGAGCTTCACCTCATGCATATGGTGGAGTAGATTTAGTATATATCTAAGTGAAAGAACACTGTTTTATCAAGCCGTGGATACAACTGAAGATTCATAAATACCATGATCAAAGATAATTGATATAGAGGTAGAGGATACTGGAAACTACCTTTAGAAAGCAACATCAAATATGAATAAAGCTCCTGATGATTATTTTCAGGTCAGCTAAATACACCCTCTAATACCTCACTAATGCTCACAGAGCTGTGATTAGAGGCTTATTTATAAAGCATGTCGCTAGAAATAAAAGGAATAAAACGACATGCTCGGAAAAATTTTACCCTCATAAGAGAGCCCACAAAACTCTGACTACCAGGGAGATAAAGCAAATGCAAGCAGAACTGATCATAAAAATCACACATAAGGATGTTTTTGCTCTCAAAAGAGCAGTATACCATTTTAAGGAATGCAGAACTAAGCCACAAACAATGTGGTCAAGGAAGTTATGATCTTACAAGGCATCTCACACTATACATGTGCTCAAAGAGGGGACTATAATGGGACATACTAGATGCAAAGTGCAGGTATTTCAAGATTTATTTTCTAACCATAAATCAGATAAAGCCATCTTGTCCTGCAAGATACACTGTCCCCTCGTTGTTTGGCTCACTTCAAAATTCCCCACCAGCAGAAAGTCTTTCTATCCACACCTGTCTCCAGAGAAGAAGAGGGAGCCGCAACTAAATTATAAATATGGCTTCTCTAAATTGTGGTTTTAAATGTGTCAGTGATGTGAATGCAACAAAGTGGTATATACCAATGGATTATTACACATTTATAAACAAACACAAAAAGAGGTGATGGGAGAAGAGAACCAACAAGTCCATCTAGTCTAGTCCTTGACATTGTTTCTACTTGTCCAGTATGTGTTGGAATTATGCAGAACTCATCATCACCATCTGCACTTGAACGAAATTCATCATAGAGGAATTTTCTAAATATAACCAATTAAAAATCCTGGCCCATTCCTGAAATAGTCAAATTTATCTTCACTATCCCCCTCTCAGCATCTGTCTCTTTTCATTCTGTTTTCATGCTGAAGGTTGGAGTCTGATTTTGACAATTAAGTCTAATTCAGCCTTTGGCGAGTTCATTTTTACTTTTTTTAAGTCACCAAAAATCCTGTCTCTACATGCAGGATTTGTGCCATAGACAGTTATTTAGTTAAAGTGTGTATGTACTAGAATCAGTTATTTGAGTGAACTCACATACATCTGCTAGGAATTGGAGTCCCCCTAAAATATATATTGGATCTAATTGTCAATCCAAACTCCTGCTAGAAGACAGAATGAAGAGAAACAGATGCAGAGAGAGGAAGATATACTTGGTTATTTCAGAAACAGTACAGCATTTTTAAATTAAGTTTTCATTTTCATGATAAATTCAAAAGGAAGAGAAGTATGGGGAGAAAATAAATTTCCAGTGAATCTACTCCATGTACTAACATTATGAGCCATGTATGGATCATTGCCAGTCTTGCCTACGGAGGCTGGATAGGTACAAATTTAACAAGTACAGAACTGACAATACTTGGTTCAATAAAGGCTAAATAGATAAAACTGTGGGCAACGGGTTCATACAGGCTCAACAGAGTCATCTAATATCCTCTCGCTGTCAAAGGGTACATGTAACTCTCCGGGCACTACCTTATAAACATAATTTTTAAGGTATGTGCTGCAAGACTTTAGTTTCCCTTAAAACACATAATTATAAATCTTTAATGGTTTACCCTTAACAAGAGGTCATTATGAAGTAACGGTTGCCTACTGCAGTTGCAGAGCAAAACATACATTTTCAGTGTTAATTGGCTTGTAAATTCTTCATCTAATTTATACATTTTTACCTAAATCTGAGTTACCTTTTCACGGCAGTACAGCAAAATGCAGTGTTTACTTACTTGTACATACGCAGTGACAGATCAGAGAACGGTAAGAATAATTACTTTCGCTATGAAAATATCTGACTTATTCTACTTTCTATAGGCATTTTATTCAGGGGCCTATTTGAAGGATTTGAATTATGTTTATGTTTAACCTTAAATGCTAAAAAAATGGCAATCTGAATTTGTAAGAAACTGTCATCTACTGAGCCAGAGAAAACATCAAAAATGACATAAATTAATTTTTTACAATGTATAATAGCAGTGCCAATTTAAACACATTTGGGTGCAAACAATATAACTAGCCAACTTCCACGTAAAATAGATTATTGCTTGAGTATGTTTTTGACAGGAACCATTAGTAAAGATATGTATGGCCAACATTAAATCTTTCACATGGCATCTAGTTCTAAAAAATAAACTAGCTCATAGAAGTTAATTCTATGTAGCACTCTAAACATAATTGCATATACAATGGGTCATTGATTGTGACTTTAGACAAGTCGCTTAAGCTCCTGACATCCAAAGATGTCTTCTTTGGACGCCATTATATTATTATTACTTCAAATTGCACGTATTAACCATTGTGAAAAATGGCTTCATCACTGCACAAAAAAAAGGAAAATGAAAAAACTTTTAGAAATTGACATACATTACTTTGAATTATTTTCAGTATTAAAATGCATTGGACCCTGTAAAGTTAGTCAGCTACAAGTCTCAAGACTGAATTTTATGGGAATCTTTGGCTGTCTTCATGGTAGGTGAAAATCAGGAAGAAAGGCAAACTAACATTTTTGTACATTTTTCTCCCTGATGCCTGCCTCCTTCAAGTCGCCAGCAGAGAAAAAGATTAGCAGGCTGGGGTTCCTATTACATAAGGCATCTCTATACCACAGCTTTTTCATATTACATATTTCATATCACATTACATCTTTCTAGCAAGTTTCATTTTTACACTAAACTATGCATTTACTCACTTGTCACCTTAGGACTGTGCCTTTTGACCTTCCCACACATCTGGACATGTATATGGCATCACAAGAAAGCATTTTAAGCAATGTATTGAAAAAAATTGCCCTCTGGCATCTTCTAGAGCAGTGGTCCCCAACTCAACCCGAAAATGTTGCTCAACAACCCCTTGGATGTTACTCCCAGTGTCCTCAAAGTAGGAGCTTATTTTAAATTTCTGCCGTGGGGTTAAGCTTTGGTTGCTTAAAAAACAGATGTCCTGGCAAAATATCTAATACAAGTAATTCAGAAATAAACAACTGGACTTGCTGAGTAATTATTGAAGACATTTCACTGCTCATCCAAGCAGCTTCTTCAGTTCAGCTGACTGGTGTGGGAAGTTCTCGGCATATAAACTCTTCCATCAATCCAATCACAACGGCACATTGTAACTCTTCAGAGAGGTGACATCTGTTGATTCTGTGTAGTTACTGTGATAGGATTATCCAATGTGTCATGCAACTCCTAGAAACAGGTGTTACTTGTGAGAGTTGGATGAATGGATGTGTGAAGTGTTCTGAAATCACTGGGGTTCAGATGTCAGAACAGCATTGTATGTAGCAGACAAGTGGTGTCGAAGGCCCCCACCTTGTTCAGGGATGGTTTCTTCACCTTGACATGAATTGCCTCTTTCACGCCTCTTTCAAACCAGTGGTCTTCTTTATCCAAGATTGGGACCTTGCTATCTTCAAAGGATTGTCCCTTGTCTTTTAGGTGTAGAAAGACAGCAGAGTCCTTGTAGAGTCCTGTAGAGTTTGCCCTCCTATGCTGGGCCATTCACTTGGTGAGCAGTTGTTTTGTCTCCCAATGTATAGATCAGGGCACTCCTCACTACACTGGACTGCATATACCACATTGCTTTGTTTTTCTTTAGGCATTGGATCCTTAGGGTGTACCAGTTTTTGTCTGTGTGTTGCTAGGTTGAAAAACACAGAGTTTCTCTGACACTCCAGCTACATGTGGGATGACTATGTTTCACCTACTATGTGTCTCCCCACGGTTATTTCTTTTGGTGTTCCTGTTGGGCTGTTGCTGCTGTTTTGACAAAGGCCCAGTCTGGGTAGCCACACACTTTCAAAGCTCCTCTGCGATGTTAATGCTCCTTGTCCTTGGACTCTGTATCAGTTGCCACACATTCCGTCCTGTGGTGCAGAGTTCTAATGACAGTTTGTGTTCTAGCAAATGGTGGGAATCAAACAACAGATATTGATCCGTATGAGTGGGTTTGCTGTTTACTTCCGTTTTCATGTGAAAACTTCCCCATTGCATCTGTAGATAGGACAGTTCCTTGATGAGCAGTGAAACGTCTTCAATAATTACTCAGCAAGTCCAGTTGTTTATTTTTGAATTACTTGTATTAGATATACTATGACCTGGATGAATGAAAATCTGCATAGTCATAAGTCCTGCCAAAAATTTCCCCTTTGTAGGTGACTAGTCCACATAAGGGTACCAATATTCAATCACAGCCCATAAATGGCACCCCAGGAACTTTTTGCATGTTTGTGTAGGTCTCCAACTTTTATTTACAACTGAATATGGCTCAAGGGTAAAAAAAGGACAGGGATTACTAATCTAGAGGTAAGAAACACTTTCTAGATGGTTTCTGGGCACTGTGACAAACATGTGAAAACTTGCTCATTGCATCTGTAGATAGGACAGTTCCTTCAGGTGTGTACCAGCCACATATACCCTTGCTAGCATTGGTCAATATGTGGCTAGCATGGTGGTGTAATGGTTAGCTCAATGGCTTGCACCACTTGAGTTCTAGGTTTAATTCCAGCTACGTCACTTTCTACATGGAATTTATATGTTCTCTGTACGGGTTTTTTCCAAATAAGATGCCACAAATTTCATAAGAAGAGGACGTGCCATAAGTTCCATGTAATTTACCAAAGTGAACTCAAATTTAGGTATAGAATATATTATCCTGCATGCTTGGGAATCTGAATCCCCATACAGTACCTTAAAGGGGTGGTTCACCTTTATGTTATATGTGATAGAATGGCCAATTCTAGCCTTTACAATTGGTCTTCAATATTTATTTTTTTTATAGTTTTTACATTTCAAAAGACCCCATCTAAAAACAAATGTTCTGTGAGGCTAACATTGATTCTTATTGACAGTGTCGGACTGGGATGCCAGGGGCCCACCAGAAACCCTTAGACTGTGGGCCCACCAGAAAATCTTAGACAGTGGGTCCACTTTCCAAACTATTATTCCTCCTCTCTCTCAACCTCTTATTCTTCTAGTCTTTTATATCTACTTACTATATTTTTCCATTAGTAAGTATTTTTTTCCCATAAATGAATAGCTAAGGATCATGAAATAGGCTAAATGGTTAGAAACAAGAGGCCCGCTGACACCTGGGCCCACCGGGAGTTTCTGGTATCCCGGTGGGCCAGTCCGAAACTGCTTATTGATACTTTTTATTACTCATCTTTCTATTCAGACCCTTTACTATTCTTATTCCAGTCTCTTATCCAAATCCATGCATGGTCGACAATTGTCTTAAAATATCACTCTCTACGTCATACTAAAAGTTAACTCAAAGGTGAACAACCCCTTTTAAGCCTGTTAAAATTAATCAAACATTAAATAAACTCAATATTGAGATAGTTTTTTCACTAATATGGAGTTACCATCAACTAGTACTGTACATTCTACTGTTTTTTTATTACAAAGAAAACAGGAAATTATTTATAAAAATTAGAGATTATGGGAGATGGATTTCCTGTAACTTGAGGCTTTCTGGATAACAGGTTTCCATGTAACAGGTCCTACACTTGCCCATTGCATACAAGTTGTGGTGCCCACTCACACTCTAGTAGGTGCCTGCACCAGCACTGACACAGAAATTTTTGGGAAAAACAGATTTTGAGTAAAGATTTTGGGAACTCTTTCGCACATTGCACTTACATTCATAATCAGTCTAAAGAAGTGCTTCAATAATTGAGTAAATTCCAGAGTAACCCTGGCATAATCACTGTTCTAAACAGGCACACTGGAGGCTTTACATATGGAATGAACTTGCAAGGGAAAAGCACGTTTATGCCATACACTACAGACTATATTTGTGATTATTTTATGCAACATTTAGTTTTTTTGCATAATTAACAATACATTTTTGGAATTCCTTCCATAAAGCATTAGTATGTGTGTAACAATTCATTTAAATTTAATCCTAATTTTGTTGTATTATAAGCACCATAGTGTCTCCCCGCCAAAGTAACTTCTTTATAAATGCATATAGATAATTCTCCAACTGTGACATTTTTAGACTACAGTTTGCTGGATAACCTATAGATGGCAGAACTATAAAGGTGTTTAAAGGATTTCTGTTAGTTAATACCAGCATTTCCTTGGCTAGGGAGATTATATTTATATTTTCAGTTCAGGAGTGAGTAAAAGATATAATGCAAGCGCCAGTCTGGTTGGCTTCCAGTTGACTTGAGGTTTAGGTCATACAAACTGAAATTCTGTAGGTTATTATAGATCAAGCAATTGTAGGTGGCAGATATCTATTGCTTTCCTACTTTTTGCTCCACTTAATTGTACAAAATAAACACAGAACACATTCCCTTTCAGCCGCATGGTATAACTAAGCTGTCAGGGTATATTTTGCCTAAACAGTGAAGCTTCTGGAAATCTGAAGCCTGAACGAGTAAGGGGGGGGGGGGGGGTTCTAGGGCTCAAACAGCAGGAATATGTAAATGTTATATTTCCATATGGAAGGGAAAGACATTCTTTCAGATGTGCATTTAAACCCTGCTCATAGATTAAAAGCTTCATTTCAATCAGGTTTTGTTTTTTGAAAATCATAGAAGCAATGAGGTTTTTTTAACCAATGAGAGGAATATTCTTTTTATTCAAGCATTTAGGAAATTACCTAATAGCACAAATAAACACTAAAATATCATTTGATCACCGTGTGCTCTGCTGTAACTTTATTTATTGTGCTTATGGCACTGAGGCTGATTTTATACTGTTAAGGATCAACATACAAATTGTTTCAATATGCTGATTTTTTTTAAAAGATCTTTGTAGTATTTGTACACGGAATCTCTTTAAGGGGATAAGTAAGACTCGTGGGAGGTCCTTTGCCTGAACTTCAAACCTTGGGCAAATAAGCAGTGCTGCTGCCATTACTGATCATAAAGTTATTATCATACAATTGTCAGGTCACCATACTACTTCAAGGTAAACTCAATGTGGTGGCCCTATTTACTTCTGATCCTATTTTTAATAGACTGTTACCTCGCTTCTATTTCTTGAAAAAATATGACTGGAAGTACAGTTATGGGACCCGTTATCTGGAAACCAGTTATCCAGAAAGCTCTGAATTACAGAAAGGCTGTCTCCCATAGACTTCAAATGATTTCATTGTAATTATAAAACAGTACATTGTACTTGATCCCAACTAAGATATACTGTAATTAATCCTTATTGGAAGCATCAGTCTATTGGGTTTATTTAATGTTTACATGATTTTATAGTAGACTTAATTACTACCAAATTACGGAAAGATCCGTTATCTGAAAATATCATATCTGGATATCAGATCCCATACCTGTACTATAATTAGTTATTAGTTAGGATACCATATTAGGTTAGCAATTTTATAATCTTATTTATAATCAATTTTGTAAATAAAAACCCTGATTTTGAAAAAATATTTATGTTATATATATATATATATATATATATACTTGCACAGATTCTAAATTACTAATGAAACAAGGGACTAGGGAATGTGCATTGCTCAAACCCTCTCTCTCTTTTGTATGCTTGTAGCTAATTCAGTCAGTAATTGCACATTGCTCATACATTTTTTAATTGAGCTTTGGTTTGCTCCCACAAATATCTTCTATCATTTATGAGAAAAACACACACATATATATATATATATATATATATATATATATATATATATATATATATATATATATATATATATATATGTGTGTGTGTGTGTGTTAGTTAGTTAGTAAAATCAGGAAAATTGTGGTTCCATAGTCTAGTTAATCTATAATATTATTATTATAATCTATCTATCTATCTATCTATCTATCTATCTATCTATCTATCATCTATCTATCTATCTATCTATCTATCTATCTATCTATCTATCTATCTGTCTATCATCTATCTATCTATCTATCTATCTATCTATCATCTATCTATCTATCTATCTATCTATCTATCTATCTACCGTATCTATCTATCTATCTATCTATCTATCTATCTATCTATCTATCTATCTATCTATCTATCTACCGTATCTATCCTCAGCACCCCACCCAACCTACTTTGTTACATACCATACCGGGGAAATTGATCTCAAAATCCTTAGCTATTGCCAGTTTACTTGCAGAAGTCATCTGGTTTAACTGAAGTAGGGTTGCCACCTGGTTGGCATTGTACTTATATGACCAGTAGCATATTATTTTTTATGCCAATGTTTTAATAGATAAAAAGTTAATTTTCAGCAAAATATAAAATTGAATAAATATCTCTGTGCTAATTAAGTACATGAATATTGTAGACATCATCTGGTCTAAGAATCACTGCTATACCACCTGGTCAGTAATTTACTGGTCTCAGGGCCGGATTTACATAGTGGGTGCCCCTTGGCCCACTGCCGTTCGTCGCCCCTGTCCCCTCCCCTTTATTCATGCAAATTTTCATCATCAATGGCGCATAGGGAATTTAAAAAATGATTGGATCTCCAGCGCATTCCTAGTGTTTTTGAACCAATGTGGGTGTGGTTGGGGAGCATGCCGCCCCCCTAAAAAATTTAATTAGTAAAAAATTATATTTGATATCAATGTTTTAATAAGGAAAAAAACATAAAAACATAAAAACAAGTAAAGTAGTTTATTCCAAAAATGGTGGCAGACCTATACCCCAGGTATTTTTGTAGAAACCAAACTTCCCAGTGGCGGTACTACCGGGGGAGCAGGGGGTGCGAGCGGGCCAGGGCCCGCACCCCCTCAGGGCCCCCCCCCGGCAGCCCGTGCGCCCCACGGAGGGGGGCGGGGTCCGAACCCCTCTAGTGACGCTACTGAAACTTCCCCTTATCCTTATGACTTTTTTATCTGTCCCACTGTATTATCTGTCCCTCTGGATAACAATTAATTTTCCCAAGATCTGTTCTTTGGACCAACAAGTCCCATCCTGTATTACTAAAAAGGTTTTAAATACCTTCTTAAACTATTTCACCAAACCAAGTTTTAAAAATAATGCCACCTGGATAAACATTTCATGTGCAGATTTTTTTTCCAGCCAATCTAAATTCTACAAGCAGATTATATCTTAGCCTGAAGCTCAGAGATAGCCTATAGGAAACTGGGAGAGTGAGTAGCACACATAATGTTCTGATTGTCATGGGTATGTCTGAAATCAAAGTGGCTTCAGAATATTCTTTATGAGGCACAGAGATATGTTTAGGGATATGTGTGAAATACTTGAGTAATTTTGCATGTGCTGGTGCTACGCAGAGTGTTCTAAAGTATCCCCAGGATGCACAAAATTTCACTGGAACGAAATGAGCTCAGGAACTATCTCTAACACGTAATATACCTCCACACGTGTGAGATAAACCATAACAAAATATTCACTTTTTTTGCTTCTGCAGATCTGTTTTTTCAGTAATCTTGTTTTCCGCTTCCAGATGTCTTTAATCTCCTGGGGTTTTGGCCCCTGAAAAATTCAGATATAATGAAGCATTTGCGGCTGGGGCTCTGCTCATGGCAGATACATGGTTCATTGATGGTATCCATGGGAATCTGCAAATCTCATCAACTGAGAATGTGGCTAATTCACGGAACCCGAAAGTACCTCCTTGTTTCCTTTGTTTGATGTGATTGGTTTCTGGTGAAATGCTGTCTAATACTAATGGATTTGTGTGAAAGACATATTATATAAATGCATTTAGGCTTGTTTTGCATATATTTCCTGCTACTGTCTGTTCCTAAACCCAATTGCCTAATATATATATATATATATATATATATATATATATATATATATATATATATATATATAACAAACAAGGGAAAGTTGTGCTCACCACTAGTTTTTAAAATCATTAGGCGGGGGTGCAATGAGGGTGTGACCACAAAATACATATAGACAAATACAAGATTCCTCTGCACTCAACCTATTATCAATATATTTAAGACAGAGACATTTTGTGCATACTGCTACTGAAAAATGCCTTACCCTTTAAACAAAACAGGGATTGTTTGTCCATATATTGCAATATATTTAAGCTGGCCAACTACGTCAAAGAAAGAGGAATCTTGTATTTGTCTATATATATATATATATATATTCCTAACTGAGCAGCATTTTAATGAAAGGCACATAACTTAACATCCATTTAATATAATGATGAGAAAGAGGTGATTTGAGGTTGTCTATTTGGCCTCCATCTTTTGACCCAGGTGGATTTGTCTATAGAGCCTGGTAAAGAGTACTCTCCTAGAAGGACAATTCTGTCAGTTACAGGGCTAGTTTTGTCAGATTATATTCTAGGAATGTAATACAATGAGACATAGCTTGGAAGGTCAGTCTTGTGTTCCACCAAAGGATTGATAGCTGGAGATAGCTCCCATTAGACATCACTAGTCTAAAGCGAAGGGACCACCGTTCTGAAAGGATTCAGGCTTATTATTCTACTCACTGAAAAATTCCACTCGAGGGGATCCAGAACAGGGATGTTGTCTCAGTTGCTCCTAGACTCCCTCAAAGACAGGGAAACCTGCTCTACCTAGAGATGTATCAGATCACATATATTGCTACCTCATTGATCAATTAACTGAAGTGGTGTAGTTTAAATATAACTCCTTTTTGTTTTGTTTGCAAGAACCTCTAGCATCCTATTTTTGTTTCTACACAGCAGTAGAGCGCAGCACAACACATCTCCTTTCCTCCTCCCTTAGCAAGGGCCTATCTGGTAAAGGTGTATAGTGTGACCCTTGTTCTACCAGAATTAGCTGAACAAGGGATTTTTAAGTGAAGATAGGGTTATACTCTTCCTGCTTTAACAGCAAGAAAAGACATAGTTAAAGAACAGTAAACCTTGTCTATACCTTCAATTCATTGGCATTGCATACTAACCCCATGGACTTGGAGGTTGCGAGGTTGCATCCACAGGCAGAGCAATGGGCATGGTCTTAGTGCTGGATGCAAAGCAGGAAAGCCATTTAGAGGAACCCTAGAACATGGGTTTTGAAAGTATTTAGTGTGTATATCATTTGGCATGGAGTTGCTGGCTCTGGGAAGCAGCATAGCAGCTCTAAACCAGAAAACTTACTGATATAAACCAAATGATTCTGGAGGCTTTAGATTCCTTGAAAAAATACATGGTGCATTTATGAGAAGTATATATGCACTATTTAAATTTAATTTTTTAATAAATATGCTTTCTGCACTAGCATCAATTATGGGTAACATTAAATGGCAAGTGCTTGCCTCTTAATGCACCAAAACTGCACATTATTCAAATCAAATTTTGCAGAAATCCTGACATTTTTGAGACTCAGACTGAATGAACAAAGCATAGAATTACAAAAGGGTAATGGCATAGGAGAAGGGTCTGTGCTTTTCTTTCCTAAAATGTCATAAGACAGTATAATGAAAATCCCCTAAATAAGCAAAGCACTCCCTGCCAAAAAAGGAGGAGAACCTGCAGACACAGCAAAAGACCATCAATCTTTAATAGAATCACATTAAGGGATTGCTCCTCGGCAGCATCCTCAATAGACATCTGCAGGTTTATTAAGCATATTACGCATGGTATAATCATTTATCTGGGAAATTACAATAATCTATATAAGGCATAACTAATGCCTTAGTTCTCGAAGGGGAGAAGGAAACTGGACATGTTTAACAAAATATCCTGACATGGATCCTAAAAGGATTTTGTATTATTATTATATTTTTGCCTTTTTCTTACCTGGAATTGAACATGCCATATTGTTACTATAATCAGTAGCTCTATCAATCTGAAAGTAGGTTGCATGTGAGAGATCTATAAGGAACAAACTGCCTAGAGTAGACGTGGTGGTAACACGTTGACCTTCACTAGTAAGATCTGTCACCACTTTGTCTGCCTTAGACAACGCATTTTGCATAGATCACTGCGGGAAGCAGTGATAAAGAGGTAAGGATGTATTAAGCAGCAATATTTTCAGCCTGATAACAGTGGTAGTGAAAACTCCCCGTGTGTCATTAGCCTAAAACCCCAAAGCTTGTTGAAATTAGGAATGTATATAAAAATATGCTTGTGAGACGTTTAAAATAACATTTAGCAGTTGCATCATAAATAAGACCCCTTTCTTTAACAGATTCTGTAAATTATAGCAAAATGTTTCCTAAGAAAAGATAAGAGCATGGAATAGATTTGTGAAGTGTGCTTGGAAAGCCTGATGGATAACTGATACATCAAGAGCTCAACTTAATCATGATTAATGTGATCCCAAATGGAAAATATTACATGCAGTCTTTACTGCCAAACACAGTGTTAAATTATATCAGACTGCTGTTGGCCATTGACCTGCTGATATGTTTGAGGTTGCCTTGTAAGAATGACTGAATATTTTTATTTTTGCATTTTTCAATAACAGTACAGATACAGAAAAGAAACAAGGAATTACAATAGACAAGTAGCTGGTTGGGAGTCGGCACCATTTTGTGCATCTTACTTGAAGAAGTGATCCAGCTTTGTTGGGGCCTCCAGTTTCGATTTTAGCCCGTTTTTCCCATGCTTGTCAGTCCATGGCAGTCCTGTAGTGTTGGCCAGGGGCGTAACTATAGAGGAAGCAGACCCTGCGGTTGCAGGGGGGCCTAGGAGTGTAGGGGGCCCAGTGAGACCCTAATTAATTAGCAATTTTAATATATCTTGGTAAAATAGGCCAACTTATAAATATTTTGGGGCACTAAATTGAATTTGCTATGGGGCCCAGTAACAACTAGTTACGCCACTGGTGTTAGCAGCTAGTTCTGAGTCGGGTTGGGGTAGCAAATTCGGCAGAATATAAATCAGAATATAAGTACCCCACGGAGAGCAGTTACACACATTTGATCAGTAGTGCATCAGGCCACACCACCCCCAAGAAATACTGAATATTACCAGGAATACTTCTTTTCATAATTCTGCAATTCAGTTCCAGCTGAAGTAATATTTTCTTATTGTCAAAATTAGTGCAAAGTGCAACAAACTGGAGTAAATATGCCATGTGTTTTGCTGTTCCATACAGGAAAATTGTCTCAGGCCATCCCTTACTACTGTGGCCCTTCTGTCTGGATTCATAGCAAATAACCACTTTTCAGTCAACAGTTAATAGGAAAGAAAAAAACCCAGGAAATATAGAAGTCTTGTATCTGTTTATCAAAAAAGGAGGCAATCTTGTGTGACAAGTATAATGGTCTAGCTTCAAATTAGAATTTATCTAATAGAAAAAAGGAAGTCAATAGATTTCTACAGTGATAGATAATAATGTATAATTCTAGTTTGTTTGTTTATGTAAAACATTTGTGAAAACCAAGGAAAGCATGACAATATAATCATGGCATCTGAATATCATTAAAATGGAGGCCCCTTTCTTCTTATGAACAATAAATGCACTCAATATTTTTAGAATGTCACTGATATGACTTAGTGGTGTCTGTGCCACTTTTCATGAAGTATATGGAAAAATGTGTATGGAATCATATAAAACCTGGGACTTGAGCCTGCCAAAAACATTGAGATTTGGATAACTAGTTTTCTTCTTTTTGTTCTGAAGTCTTCTTCAAAACAGGAGGTGGGACAGACCCATTGGCACAAAATAAAACCTTAGGCAAATGCAATGAGCATCTTAGGATGCAAGTCAATAAATGCACCCAGTTCTGCATAATAACAACTGCGGTTGCGGTCATTAAATAGCCCTGTTTTAATTTTAGGAGAACTGGTGAGTTTATGTTCTTCCCAGACCTGTTACGGGATGTTGGGGTTATCCTTAATTTCTAGGTCTGGACTGTACCAACAAATCACTTTGCAGGTTATTACAGGTAGCATGCCTTCATAACTACCTTACAGTCTGCATATTAATATAACCTGCATATGTTGCTGCCATGTAAAATCTAATTATCAACATTAATGTACATTTTCCAATTTAATAAACATTTTAATTAGGTTACCTTACTATTGCTACATTAATATTAGAAGTTCAATATTTCATATAGTTTGCTTTAAAGCAAATTGCACCTAATATTGTGTATTGGTAGCAATCTTGACCTCATCTTCCCTCCTACTGGTAAAGCATATAATTTATAAACTATATAAATAACACCAGCTGAATGGTAGTTTTATAAGCCTTGGGGAAGGGGAAAAAATATATATCACATACTTGGCTATGATAGATTGATTAAATTGCAGTTTCCTTATGTTTAAATCGGTGTGCCATTGGCTTTTTAATGAGTTAAACATGTTCAGTTTTTATAAGCAGTGGCATACAAGTTGTTCCTTATATCAGCATTGGATACATGCAAAAGACCTGTAAGCAGGTAAAGAACCTACAGTAGCAGAGAAATGGACTATGGAAGCCGTTGATCATAACTGGAAAATGTAGAAAAAGTGGTACCTTTTGTTGAATATCCTAGAAGATTGTAAAATGCACACTTTTGGGACAACTTAGTTCATGGTTTAGTTGTGTTTTTTTGCAATTGTTTCTATTTTAACCGTACTAATTTATAAAGAATCAATATGCACTCTTTTTAACATAAGCCAAATGGGCAGAATGTGTTGTTGTAAGCAGTACAAGTGTAGTACACATGAATGCATGGTTTCTGTTTGCTCTTACACCCACCTCCTAAACTCTTTAGAATTAGTGTGGGAGGACATATTAATGCTCTTATTCTCACTTAAAATGCCTGGTTATTAAACCCATTGTTATCTATTCAACCTGAGATGTAACAGGAAGAACATAAATTTGAAGCTTAACAGCTAAAAAACATACATAAGCCTCCTGCAAGCTTAGAATCCAGTTAAGGCAAAGGAAAGCTTTGACCATAATGGTATACAGTACATGTATCTTTGTGTCTTCAGAATAATTATTATTTATTATTATTAACATGTATTTATATAGCACCAACATATTGCATAGCACTGTAAAGTAAATGTGATTATACAACTAAATCACATGAATTATATACATCGAACATATGGAGTTGCATACATCACAATCAATACCGGTACAAAAGGTGAGGAAGGCCCTATGCAAAAGAGCATACACTCTAAAGGGAAGGAAGTAATACACAAGGTGTGGGAGTAGGCAAGATCGAATTAAGTGGGTGAGAAATGTGGTACTGTATGTGGTGTTGCATTTGGTAGTTAAGCAGTGTGAGGGTAGGCTTCTCGATAGAAGTGCATTTTAAGAGATTTCTTGAAAGCAGAAAGGTTGGGAGAAAGTCGGACAGACCGTGGGAGAGAGTTCCAGAGTAGGGGTGCAGCCCTTGCAAAGTCTTGAATGCGAGCATGTGAGGAGGTAATGAGAGAAGAGTCGAGTAGCAGGTCAGTAGAGGAGCGTAGTAAGCGGTTGGGTGAGTATATAGAGATGAGTTCAGAGATGTAGGGTGGGGCAGAGTTATGAAGTGGGAGAGAGTTCCAGAGTAGGGGTGCAGCCCTTGCAAAGTCTTGAATGCGAGCATGTGAGGAGCGTAGTAAGCGGTTGGGTGAGTATATAGAGATGAGTTCAGAGATGAAGGGTGGGGCAGAGTTATGAAGTGCTTTGAATGTCAGGGTCATTAATTTGAATTTGATTCTGTAAGGTAGCAGAAGCCAGTGCAGGGACTGACAGAATGGTGTGGCAGAGGAGGAGCGGTTGATGAGGTGTATGAGCCTCGCAGCAGTGTTCATTATGGACTGGAGAAGTGACAGTCTCTGGAGGGGAAGGCCAATTAAAAGAGAGTTACAGTAGTCTAAACTTAATATGAAGAGAGTGTGAATAAGAATTTTGGCAGCATCTTGAGTGATAAAAAATCGTATTTTGGCTATGTTCCTTAGGTGGAAGTGACATGATTTAATAAGTGACTGGATATGAGGAGTGAATGACAGGGCAGAATCTAGGATAACCCCAAGGCACCGGGCCTGGGGATAGGGGGTGATAGTGGAATTGTTAGTTATGATGGATACTTCCAGGATGTTACTGGTGTTAGTTGGAGGAAAGGTTTAATTTAAGGTAGCGTTGCGACATCCAGGTAGAGATAGCAGACAGGCAGGAGGAGATGCGAGTTAGGAGTTCTGGGTTGAGATCAGGAGATGAGAGGTAGATCTGAGTATCGTCAGCATAGAGGTGGTAGTGGAAACCATACGAATTGATTAATTTGCCGAGGGAGGAAGTATAGAGGGACAATAGTAATGGTCCCAGGACAGAGCTTTGAGGAACCCCAACAGAAAGAGGTAGGGGAGAAGATGCTACTCCGTTGTAGGAGACACTGAAGGAACGATTGGTGATGTAAGAAGAGAACCAGGACAGGGCTGTGTCGCGAAGTAAATGGATGGACTGGAGGAGGAGAGGGTGATCTACAGTGTCAAATGCAGCCAAGAGATCAAGCAGTATTAGTAGTGAGAAATGATTGTTGGCTTTAGTGGTTAAAAGGTCATTAGTTAGTTGAGTCAGGGCCTAGCAGCTCTAGTAGGTTGAAGTCGGAATCAAGGAGAAAGCTGGTGTGCAGACTTGACAGGAAATAGTCCAATTTGTGGTAAAGAAAGGGTTAAACAGATCAAAGTTGATATCCAGGTATGAATTCAGGGGCAGGCAGTGATCAAGGTAATCAGGAGTCAAAGCAGGAAGATCAGGAACCAGGAATCAGTCAAGTAAGAATTACAGCATATCCAGGAACATTCAGGAGTAGAACCTATATTTGGACACTGAACTTGGGTCTCTGGAGTCCTTTTATTTTGAATTTGGTGGCAAACTAAAGTACATTGACATTATGCACCGGCGCAATTATGTCACTTCTCTTCAATGCACTAGAAACATGGGAGCCTCCATCTTGGAAGCAGTGTCATCAGGTGCTCTTCACAATTAGTAATGGAGCCCAGGTGTGGCATTATGAAGTTTCATATTATATATGACTACCCCCAATGATTTACAATAGAGAGGATGACAACACCCTACACCCTACATTCTTGCAATTAAAACCAATTTTAATACCAAAAACTGTTACACATTCCCAATATGAAAATAAAGATGTGGCCAAGCATTCTTCTGACATTCATTTTATCCTAGTGCATTGGTATAAGATCATCCCGGCCATAGTGTAGGTGAGTCACATAATCCATCATGAGATACTTTTTGGTATACTTATTAATTCAATATGGCTGACCCCCTACTCATAATTATTATCACAACAAGATACATAATGTTGCTTTTGCAAATTAACTTTATACATTAAAACAAAGCCGTTAAAGAACACTGTAGATGCTTTTTCTAGACCAAGAATTCTTCCATACCTTTCCCCCAGAAACTCAAAGACATAAAAAAAAAATTAAATCACAAAGAAAAATTAACGTCTATCAATGTTCAGCATAAAGAAGGTGCTAATTTATTTTTTATACAGTTATTAATTATTTACACTGTTTAAGAGATTAGAGGCACCACACTGTGTCTACATGTCTGCCTTACTGATCTCCATGAAAGCCACCAGCCGATATGGGAGCTCCTGCTATGACTGAACACTATTGCGCTTGTGAGCATGAAAAATGAACAGTTCATTCCAAAAATAAAAATTATTAATCCAACAAAGAAATATTTTAAGCATTAATTACATACATACCCATCAGCATTTTATTGGGTTAAAGTGTGTTACTACATTGCCCTACCTATTTGCAGTAAATGCTTAAATCATAACAAGCCTGTACATTATATTTTCTCAGAAATGTTGTCCTCCTGCTACAGAGATACTGTATAATGATTTAATGCAGAATAATCCTCCCATTTGGATTTGTTTAAAAATAGGGATAACTGTGTGTTGGAGTTTTATTTTTGTTCTTGGATACAGTCCAAAAATTATTGATTAAATGCCATTAGTCTAAACTTCAAATGTTAAATACTTATAGTAAGGATATACCTATTTTAATGAAACTGTGCAAACATATATTATTCTTATGTACAGAATTCCCAGGAAAAGTTTTGGCTAATGACACACCAGGATTTTTCTCTGTTGGGGAAGAAATATAGAAATATACAAAACCCTGAGAACCAGTATGCACAGGGTACAAAGAAGCTCTTTAGTTACCACCTGCCCTGAGGCAGACAGGAACATTTAGGGGCATATTTACTGTATCAAGGGTCAAATTTAGAATTGAAAAAACTTAGAAATTCGAATTTAAAAAGACCAACCGAAATTAAGTCAAAGGTTTTTTTTGGTCGAATAGGTCCTTTTTTGATTGCACAAATCCGTATTCGGCCGAGTTCGAATCGTACAAATCGAAGGAATACAGCATTCGATGGAATTGAATTCAAAGTTTTTCCTAAAAAAAACTTACATTTTTCAAAGTCCACCAATTGACTCCAAATAGGATCTAGGAGGTCCCCCATAGGCTAAAACAGCAATTCAGCAGGTTTTAGATGGCGAATGCTCGAAGTCAAATTTTTAAACAGACAGTACATGATAAATTTTGGTATTCACATTTTTTAATTTTTTTCAAATTCAAATCGAATTTGAACTATTTCCCTAGTCGAAGTACACAAAAAATAGCTTGAAATTCAAATTTTTTTCATTCAAAAATTCATCTCGACCTTTGATAAATCTGCCCCTTTGCATACCATCTATACATAAATATGGCCTTAATGTTGTTACTTCAATTTGCCCATCAGGAGAGAGTTTTTACAGTCAATGAAAACGAAAGGGCTTTATCAAGGGTCGGAGTGAAAAATCTAATTTAAAAATTTAAATTTTCGAGTTTATTTTAATGTAATTCAACTAGCGAATAGTTAAAATTCTATTCGAGTTCAAAATTTATCATGTATTGGCCCTTTAAGAATAAGAATTTGACTATTCGCCACCTTAAACCTACAGAATTTAGCCTATCCGGACGTCCTGGAATCAATTTGGAGTTGTATGGAGTCATCCTGAAAATCAAGTTTTTTTTGGTGAAAAAACTTGAATTGAATTCGATTCAAATTCAATTAAAGTTTGCAGGTCAATCCCATTGCAAAAATTTTAAAAATGTTTAACATTTTTTTAACTCAAATTACGAGTTCATGGGAGTTTATGGGACAAACAACCCTGTTTTGTTTAAAGAGGAGGGCATTTTAGTAGCTTAATAATGCACAAAATGTCTCAATGTCCTTAATATATATACAGTATATATATAATTGGTTGAGTGTAGAATCTTTTGTCTTTGTCTGCATGAGTTGCTTGATGTGGCTATCCAGACAAACTTTTGAGGCTTGAAAGCATGTTTGAGTATCATTCTCTATAGATCATTCTCTATATCAGTTTTATGCTAACGTGTATTCTTGCTTTTTATACATGATTTGATGTAGCCCGTTGTAGATGCCAACCAGGATTATCTCACTTGTTTCATTATGTCCTACTCAATGGGGATTTATGATTCTTATTGGGGATTAGAAGATCTTCTGTTTATACTTGTCCTTAGTATTTGTTCGTTCACTGAACCTGTCCTACCAGGCCAGCACAGTGGGTTTATACTAAACCTGCAATTTAATATAAAGAGGTTTGTTCATCATCAGTTTGGAATCACAGCCAAGAATGGCAGTATGATAGATTTACTACAGGGAGAAAATATTTCTAAGACAATTATTCTCCTTATTTAAGGTATAAAATATAATTGAATGATTTATGCTTGCCACATCATAATAGTATTTGGAATCAATATAAGGATTTAGAGCAGAAAAGTAACATCACGTATTGTAGGAACAAATTTCTCTTTTAGAGTAAATTAACCTCTTTTCATCAAAGTATGTCTGTTACTGGTTGAACATACTATAATATTTTTAAATTCTATTTGGCACCTAGTAGGTCCTTTTTAGTGGCCCTCAAAATCGTAGGTATTATCTTCTTGCATGCTTCTTCTTCATTTTAAAGTAATTTAAAGTCTAACTTGGACAGACCACCTTCAAAACTACAGAATATTATTCAGTTAACAAATATTTTTGCCCTTCTCTGGAATGGTAATAGTTCCATAAACTTCAGTGAATTTGAGAGTACTGCATGACCAGGCTAGAGCTAATAGCACTTTATAAAGAGGGAGAATTATGGAAATTCTGAAAAAAATTTGGTAGGTTAGTAGCATGAAGTGGTTCCTTTTCATCCGTTCCTTGAATTAATGAAAGTGCTCATGGATCTGTATTTACAAAGAGACAACTGTGAAACTATGTCAAATATGTGAAGATAACCATCAAACATACAGTGACTATAAGTATTTGTAGATGGCTGATTATTCAAAATA
This sequence comes from Xenopus laevis, assembly GCF_017654675.1. NCBI lineage: Eukaryota > Metazoa > Chordata > Amphibia > Anura > Pipidae > Xenopus > Xenopus laevis. The sequence goes on from NC_054373.1 coordinate 24,158,804, forward strand.
TTTGTTCCAGGGACTGGCATTATTAAAATGCTTATTAACTGCCTGCTAAATGCTCTTGATCTTTGACCCAATCATTGTACATGATTTGAAAAATGCAACCAAAAAATTGCCCATTGACTTTAATGCGTTGACAATTTTTTTTGCTGTTTTGTGAATTTTAGGTGAAGCGAAACAAGTCAGATTCGCTCATAACTAGTTGTAAGTCCATGTTTTCTGGCCATAAGATCAGTAATCTATATTTTCTATCAGGGTATAAATTCCTTGAATATTTTGAACTGTGTTTTTTTATCTAGTAAATTGCCATTGCCCTAAAAGAATGCATGAGGACAATGACTTTTCCTGCTTTAGTTGGCACTTCTTGCTTTTCCAATTTTGATTATCCATTATGCTCTCTGAGAGTTGCAGCAGTTCTTGTATTTCTGCTCATCTGACACATGAATGTTGTATTAATAGCTTTTTGTATCCAAGAGAACATATGGCGCTCCATCTGTCTAAACATTTGGAATTGATGAAACACACAGGTGAAATATAACGGCAAAATGAAGATAAATAACACTTTTTATCAAAAATTATAGAAGTTGCACATAAGTGCAAGGACTCGGGGGCTTTGCCTCACAGTCTCCAGGTATAAGAAATATAAAGTTAAATGCTTCTATTTATAAATTTGGCCAAGAGTGGAATATTACATAATACTGTGCATAAAAAATTGGAATGTTTAACCTTCATAAATGATTACAGAAAAGTCTTGATTTCTTAATTGAATTGAATAGAAAAAAAATAGAATACAAGTCGATAGGAAAGGTTGATTTTTGACTCCAATAATATTATTTATTGTATGCCCTGAAATGTTTACCACACATGTGAAGTCAGATTTATTTATCTTCAATTTTTTTAGATTTGATTCTGAAAAAATTGTGCTCAAACTTGATCTTTATGATCAATTAACCTCAATCAATGTATTTTTTTTTCTTGAATGCTACCATCTTTAAAAAATTTCTAAAATTAGAAAAACAAAATTGTGTTAATTCCTAAAAAATTGCAATGAAGATGCTGAATTCCATTCATTGTTTAAGAAAATTGAATACTAAAATAGCTTAGATCTTTGTTTGTCTATTACATAATGGATTCAAAATTACAATATGTAAAGTCAGAATATGGGGATCTAAAGAACCCTAAAGAGCAAAATATATCTAAATACTTGGTTTAGATGACTCACTGGGTGCCACATGTGAATGATGTGACATGTTGGGGCATATTTATCTTGGGCCGAATTTGAAAAACTTCGAAATTTGAATTCAAAAAGACCAACCGAACTTAAGTTGAAGTTTTGGCCGAATAGGTCTGTTTTCGATCTAATAGGGCCATATTCGGCCGAATTCGAATCATATGAATCAAAGTAATAGTGCATTCAATCGAATTTGAATCAAAGTTTTTCCCAAAAAAAGTCTATTTTTCAAAGTCCACCAATTGACAAATAGGTTGTAGGAGGTCCCCCATAGGCTAAAACAGCAATTCAGCAGGTTTTAGATGGAGAATGGTCGAAGACAAATTTTTAAAGAGACAGTATATAAATTTCAATATTCACATTTTTGATTTTTTTTTCAAATTTGCATAGAATTTTGACTATTCCCTAGTCGAAGTACACAAAAAATAGCTCGAAATTCAAATTTTTTGAATTCAAGAATTGACCTCAAACTTTGATAAATCTGCCCCGTTGATTTGTGTGGGGAGGGAGTTACAGATTTATGTCAAAACAACGTTTGCTTTATGTCTAGTATGTACTTATTATAAGGACTGTATATTAATCACATCAGTGTTGCTACGTAATAGAATATATTATAATACAAATACATTTTCAATTTATTATATGCATGCTCATTATATATTGGTGGTAGACTTGTACATTATTCCTGTAAATCCTAAATGTATATTTTGCTTTGGTGTGGGTGATTGCAGAGGGTCAAATGAATCTTTCAATGGGCTTTGAAATCTTGCTAAAGCTCTTAGGAACACTGGTACCATTTTGTCTGCGGAATCCAACATCTTTCAGTTTTGAAACCCCATTCCCTGCTGTGAGTATTTCCTATGCATTCCTTTTCCATGGATTCACCCTTATAGCTGAGAGCTGTGCTTTGGAAAAAGAAATGAAATAGCATCCAGTTTCTAAAGAAAGGAGTATGGAAAGACAGTGTACAAGGAAAAGTGTGTGTCTAATGAAGATGTGTGTTTCAACAGGGGACTGGGAAGCAAGTGTCCTTATTGTTGCATGGTGGGTCATTTGCTTTGTTTATATTATTATATGCATGTTTAATATATATATATGAGTTCCTCCATAACCCTGGAGAAACCTTATTTTAGCAAAACAATTAACTTGATTGATGAATGGCATAAAATAGGTCTGATGAAGTGAAGCTGCAATGAGTCAGAGCCAACAACACGTTGACTTTGGAACGGTTTAGGTACCCCAAGGCACTTACACAAGCACACAATCACCAGCTGATAGATCCAGGCAGTAGAATAATCCATTTGGAGTGATACTGTGCAGACTAGTCAAACTGTATCCATCAGCAGAATTACTTTGGCCGGGATAAGTCTACAAGGGGTAAAACTTGGCTTTTGAAAAGCCTCCTTGCCATTTATACACTCTACTTATATTATTTACATTTTGGAGTTCAGACAACACTGGGTCCTGGGACATTTCTTATCTATCCCACCCAGTTACTTACATTTTGTGCTTGTGCCTAAAAGCTATATATAGTTCTTGCCTAGTCGAGTGTATTAATATTGGTCTTCATATTTCTTCGCACTCCACTTCAGCTGGTTTTTTTTATGCTTTATGGATATAAGTCTGATAATATATACCAGAGCATTTGATAAGAGCTGTAGCAAATCAATTATCATAGGTGACTGAAAGGGAAGCCAGAGGTCAAGGTAATTTATATGTGTTGTTCAACCTAACATTTTCACTCCATCACAGTCATTGACAGCTTTCACTTGCTCTAATTGGCTGATTCCAGAATCAGAGTCAATCATTTACAATGCAATGTTGAGAGACAGAATAGTTTCGATTTTTGCAGCAGTGATTGAAGATCACCATTTATAGAAAAACAATAATATAAAATAATTAAAGCTATTTGTGAAATAGTTCCATTATTGGTATTTGTTTGTCAGCGATCGTTCCCCTTTTTGTAAATTAGAAAAAAAATCTATGTGCAAAATAATAATATGTAAATGTTATTATTAGTTTTATGACACGATGTTACACATTTAAAAGTGATCCAGATTCCTTTAAACTATTCAAAGAGTAGATTTGTTTCAGTTAGTTGAAGCAGTGAAAATATGGCCAGTCTGAAGAGATTGCTAACAGAATCATATGTCAAATAAAACATTTTCTGGTGGAAAGTCAGGAAAGCAATAACCAGCCTGGGAGGAAGATAGGTTTAATGCAAGTGCAGTGGGAATAGGATTACCAGGGATTTATTAGAGAGGTGAAAGATTAGAATTCACAGGCCTGCCTATCTTATCTGTTTGAGAGTGCAACCTCTTTGAAACATTAGTTATACAATATTTCTTCAACCTCTCAGACAGACCAATATAGGACCCATTATCTTTTGATTTTAAAGGGCCTCTATCCAAATATTTTCCTGCAGAAGTAATGCTGCCATTGCTTTACTACATTTCTTCTTACGGAGTTTGATTTGCTCATGCAAAACCTAGACAAACTATGCAGTTCTGAGCAGAATAATACATATTATCGAAAATGTATTGAACAATAAAATGAAAATAAAGCTTGTTTAAACCATGGTTTTAAAAAAACTGGGTTCTATGGTTGCAATGTGCATGATTTGCACCCTGCCATAGAATGAGGAAAAAATAGTGCTAGTGTGTAAACACACAGAGTGCCATTGGAAATTGAGGCAACCTTCTAGTTACTAAACCTTCCCCCTACTTCTCAGTCATGTACAGCATTACAGTGCACTGGGCCAGGCCAAGTTACTGTTGAACCCAATGCAGAACACCTAGTGAGGTAGGAGTGCAAAAGATGTCCTCTTCAGGAGATAGGAACTAGGGGTAGCCAGGGAGAAGAGGTACGTGATTGACGCTCCTTCACCGTTGCGCCCCTAAACATGTGCCTCTTCTGTCTACCCCTGGTGTCACTTCACAGACTTCCTCACTGTAGTACCCATAGTTTCCCACTTACCTACACCTGAATACTTCAGTCCTTAACTAGCATAGCCCCGTGTCTCCCCCAAAAATTACCTCCTCATCAGGACCTCAGGCTGCCCTTGTTGGCAACTCTAGCTGCCTCTGACCTATAAGGCAAGCTAGCTTTGAACCTTTTATCTCCTATCTATTCCTAACAAGGTACTATAAAGCCTCCCACGTGGTCTTACTTCTTAAGTCTGTCCTGCTAATTGTTGTTGTTAGGCCAAAGAGGACGTTCCTGGCTTCTGCACTTCCTTATATATGCTCTTTCAGATGAAATCTGAAGGTGAATAAATTTGCAAAACTGCTGTGAAAATTCTTCAGCGAAGTAAAACGGGACAAATTCGCCCATCACTATACAAGAACCATGAATAGTCAGTAAATGATATCCTTATAAATGGTGCTGAGTGATGTCATTGGTTATAATTGGAACTTAGTAATGTCATTTCTGTCACATGACTCTTGTATTATTATAAATATAGCACCCCTTCAGCTTCGTGTTTTTATATGGTCATGGAACTCCTTGTAACTTATAATATCCTTATATTTTACAAGAGGGGTACATTATTCACTGTATATTTCACATCCTTACTTGTGGAGAACATATATACTTCTTGCAGATTGTTCCTTAGCTTTGGAAGCAAACCTAGAACCTTGTCACTTTTGCTATTTAAAGTATTCAGATACTGACTGATCCCCAAATGGATTCTGTGCCATGTGGCCTTGAACATAAGAGGTTCCTTACATTGAGATGAGGGAAAGAAGGGATGTCCCCATGAAGGGAGCTGGTATGGGCAAGAACAGACCATTAGGAATAATTTCATGTCTAGAATAGGCTAGCAGAAAAGGTTCATATGGGCAAACAATGTATACAAGATGCTAGAAAACTGATGGCCCTTTGTCTTCTTTACCTACAATAAGTACAAATTGGACGTAGTTTTATGTATTTATTTTTTTATCAGATCAGCATGTACAGCTTCCAAGTGATTGTTCTCTGAATGTGAACATTCATACATTTTAGTATGAGAATTAGAGGAAAATTGCAAATGACGGCATTTCCCCATGATTCCCATTAGGAACCAATGAAAGATGATTCCATATGAAAGACCTCATGCTGCTAATATAGACAGAAGCATTTTAAAATAATGTTATAGCAAGTGTTTATGATACACTAATTACTCAGAGCATATTATACATTCTTGGAATTCATATGGGTTTATAGAAAATCTCAGCTCTCACAGGGGCAGAATTGCCTGTGGCATGTTTCCTTCTATGGGTGGTACTGCAAGTGGTTCATTTATTCAATCAATTAATACAATGCTTTAAAGAACTAGAATTTCAGATTTGGTAACATCTGTAACTAACATAAACAGCAGGACCCTGGGCTTTTTTTTTTGGAGGACCCGAATATGACAAGAATGTTCCTTATTGAAAGGGTCATTTATGAATGCAGTACAATGTGCAAAATTCACATTGTGGCAAATCACAAGAAGGTATGACTTTCAGCACACTGAGTTTGTGTGTGATTTTTTTTGTGTGTTTTTGCACCTGTCCACTGTGCCTGTTGATCCCCTACTGTGGGAACTCAGGATTTAACTATATGAATTTCGTGGCCGCAGCCACATTGCACCCCTGCTTAATGGTTTAAAATTCAGTTTTTCTGCTCTGACCCAGCATTTACCATTATGGCGGAAGCTCCAGGGTTCCCTAGTATCAATAGGTGTACTAGCACACAATACAGTAGAAGAATCAAAATGGATGCCTACAGTAGTGCAAAGAACATGTGTGAATGTCAGTGAATAGTGTCAACCAGGCCCGGACTGGCAATCTGTGGGTTCTGGAAAATGCCAGAGGGGCTGTTATAAGGTGCCATAGAAAGTCTCTATTTAGTGGGCTGGTAGGGGCTGATTAGGCCTCTATGTACCTGAAATGCCAGGGCCTTTTTTAATTCTCAGTCCGGACCTGGTGTCAACAAGCACAATATTAGGTTCCATTGCACTTTGGTCTGCATTCATAACCCCTTGTGTCATGAAATTTTATTTTTGATTCTGTTTGCTCTTTATAGACTTTAACCGTGGCATTAAGTTGACTTTTTCTTTTCTAACCCTGTTGCCTGATGCAATGCAACCTACAATATATTTACATTCACGGAAACCAAGTGCAAGTGGGAAATATGTAAGGCACACATGCCAAAGATGATGACAGTTAGAATGTCCGGGTTTTGTAAGGTCAGGAGTGTATGATTTTGAACAAACAAAGCAACGTGTGTGGTTCCATTTCTTCTTTCAACTGAGATAATAGACCAGATGCTAGGAAAGTTCCGCTTACCCCTTTTTTTTCTTTTCCATCTACTCTGCAATCTGTAGGGTCACATCAAAGTCCCACGGCACGAAGCAGAATCGCACCAGCTTGTATAATATTTAACTAGCGTCAAATGCAAACATTCTGCAGATTCATTCAGCCCACCTTGGGCTCATTAATATGTACATCACCTATTATAGAGAAAGAATGGGTTCAATGTTTATTGATCTGCTATTGGTAGTACCGGTAATAACATTTCTGCAATACATTTTACAAGGTGTGGATTCGAATGAGGAAACATATCATACAGCAGCACTAATAGTTTCTGATTTTTTTATGGATAAACGTTAAACCAAATTCATTAATAAAACCTGTACTCTGTGCTTCATTCATTTTATATGTGCTCCTTTATTCACTGCATCTTTAGAGCTTGCTAAATACAGCCCCACAGAGCCATTTAACAATGAGATGCTTTAAAGTTTAATGGGATGCAATGTCTGTGCTTTATTAAACGACCGATGTATTTCATTTCTCAGCATAATGAGTGTGCCTTTAGCATGTGTTTTGTTTTTTATTGTAAGATATTTTCTTATGCTTAATGCTAAATCGAGTAACAGTAATGGGCAGTATCTTTGCTGATAACAGATACTTTATACGACTGATACTTTGTGCCAGATCCAATTCAGTGAGAAAAAGTTATCTCACGGTTAGCAAATTTGTCCCGTTTCGCTTCCCAAATTTCCAGCGAAATTCGCAAATAGATAGGAATTTTAGCTGCAGTTTTGCGAATTTATTTGTTTGCAGCGAAACACGGAAATTCACAGTGAATGCGCGCCTGGCGAATTTATTCGACCCATCACTACTCACGGTTTATCACTCATGGACAAGATTCAATCCAAGGAGAAAAAACTTTTCACCAAATTCAGTTTAAATAGACTTCAATAGAGTTTTCACATGATAAACCATGAGATAAGTTTTTCTGAATTGAAATGCATCTCAAATTGAATCCATGAGTTTTCACATGATAAACCTTTATCTTACTGAATTGAATCTGGCCCTTTATATCAAAATATGGGATCTATCAAAGAATCTTATAAAAATCATATTTCCCTTTTAAATCTTTTACCTGGAATCACTATTTTGTGATGTTCTCCGTGTCACTCACTGATCACCTGACATGCAAGTTCTAACTGTAACAGGAAGTCTGGGAGTAAAGGACACAGCTCTGTCCATTCATTGGCTGTGTCCTTTATGATCATTGAATGAAATACACACTTATATTTGTCAGTTTATGACCTCAGAGAGTGACACATATAACATGTTTTACTGTAAGGGGCCGATTCACTAACTTCGAGTGAAGGATTTGAAGTAAAAAAAACTTCGAATTTCGAAGGTTTTTTTGGGCTACTTTAACCATCGAATGGGCTTCTTCAACCTTCGACTACGACTTTGAATCGAAGGATTCGTAGTAAAAATCGTTCGACTATTCGACCATTCGATAGTCGAAGTACTGTCTCTTTAAAAAAAACTTTGACCCCCTAGTTCGGAATCTAAAAGCTACCGAAGTCAATGTTAGCCTATGGGGAAGGTCCCCATAGGCTTGGCTAACTTTTTTTGATCAAAGGATATTCCTTCGATCGTTGGATTTAAATCCTTCGAATCGTTCGATTAGAAGGATTTAATCGTTCGATCGAAGGAATTATCCTTTGATCGTTTGATCGAACTATCTGCGCTAAATCCTTCGACTTCGATATTCGAAGTCGAAGGATTTCAATTCCTAGTTGAATATCGAGGGTTAATTAACCCTCGATATTCGACCCTTAGTGAATCAGCCCCTAAATGTAAAAGTTTTTACTAATATAATACAGAATTAATTTGCTAATAATGTGAACTGTAAATAACCAGAGTCGGACTGGGCCCCAGCTCTCATGAGCCCCTCTGGCCCAGACCCACTGCCTGCCCGAATCTTCCACTTGCCGCTGACTTACCATCGCCAGTCGAGGCAACAACACAGTTTTAGGGATGTAGCGAACGGCGGAAAAAATGTTCGCGAACATATTCGCGAACTTGCGACAAAACATGCGAATAGTTCGCGAACGTCGCGAACCCCATAGACTTCAATGGGAAGGCGAATTTTAAAAGCTAGAAAAGACATTTCTGGCCAGAAAAATGATTTTAAAGTTGTTTAAAGGGTGCAACGACCTGGACAGTGGCATGCCAGAGGGGGATCAAGGGCAAAAATGTATCTGAAAAATCCATTGTTGACACAGCGCTGCGTTTTGTGCTGTAAAGGGCAGAAATCACACTACGTCACTCAGGTGATGTTTCTGGACACGGAATGTGAAAAAGCTCACACAGCTAGGTGGCACTTGGTTAAAGACTGGGCAAATAATGCCTGCAAGGTCAACGTATACACTACAGCCGTTGGATACGGAATATATTATTGCTGCTTGAAAAACGTCACTCGGGTGGTGTTTCTGGAGACGGTATTATTATTGATATTTAGACAGCTAGGTGGCAGTTGTTTGAAGAACAGATGCAGATGAGAGATCAGCAGCAGGACAGCTGCCCACAGCAGCTACATACAGAGCACTGCAGTAGAAGGTAGATTACTAGCCAGCAAAGCTACCTAACCTAAAATGTCCCTCAAATCCCTGCAGAGTTCTGTCCCTACAATACAGAGCAGTATCAAGTAGATTACTAGCCAGCAAAGTTACTATCAACTGTCCCTCAAATCACTAAACAGCTCTCTCCCTACACTAGCTCTTCCAAGCACACACAGGCAGAATGAAAAAACGCTGCAGGGCTTCAGTTTATATATGGAAGGGGAGTGGTCCAGGGGGTGTGGGGGTGGTCCAGGAGGGAGAGCTTCCTGATTGGCTGCCATGTATCTGCTGGTCTGGGGTGAGAGGGCAAAAATAAGCGCCAGCTAAGGCGAACCCAAATTGGCGAACGTCGCGCGACGTTCGCGAACATTCGCCGAACGCGAATAGTCGATGTTCGCGCGAATTAGTTCGCGGGCGAACAGTCCGCGACATCCCTACACAGTTTGCACGCACGAATTGCGCAAGTTGGGGGTAAACAAGCGTTGTGGCAGGGGGCCCGGAAGGGATCTCTGAGACAGCAGCCCCAGCTTGATCCTGCAGATAAAAGAGGATTAAACTGTGGGTTTCAAACTGTTGTCCTTTGAAATGGCATGGTTATAATATAAAATTCTCATTTTGTTTAGTCTTACAGAAAAGGAAAGGGTTTCTTTGTGGGAAATGTAATACCAGATAAATATATAATTCCACATCTTCACATTTCTCATCTTTCTAGCGTCTGTAATGAAAGGCTTAATGCTAGTGTATGTTTTTAGTGAAGCATTTATCATGCTGCCTGCTCTCTGAGGTTTCTCCCTGTATTATTATTTGAACTATGTAAGAGCAGGTGCTTCTTATTAAAGGGAATTTATCAACTCTAAAAATACCCTTTGTGTCTGTCAAAACAGAAAGACGTGCCTGGATACCTCAGAGAGCTACTACTCAGGTCAGAAAATGACCCTATGGCTATAAGAGCTAAAAACGCCTGCCGTGTGATCAGGTGATAACCCTCTGAGACTTATTGAGATGTAGGCGTCTTCAGGTTCACTGTTGTGCTCCACTAATTCAGACCTGCTGATGATCTTCTAGGTACTCTATCACTATGAATAATAAATGGTAATAAGAAATGGTATGTCCTGTAAAGAATATATATGCTTGTCAACTGTCCTATATTATTAGCTAAGAAAGTCCTGGCAAGCAGTGGAGTTTGAGACATACTAGAGCATAACTAGGAATCATGGGGTCTAAGCAAAGCAAATCAAGGATATGGGTCATTGTTGGTAATTTTGAAAACAGATATAAAGATGGACAGATAGATAGATATAGATAAATAGATGACTGATAGATAGATAGAGAGAGAGAGAGAAGGATGAACAGATAGATAGATAGATAGAGAGATAGATAGATAGATAGATAGATAGATAGATAGATAGATAGATAGATAGATAGATAGATAGATAGATAGATAGATACAGTGTATATATATATATATATATATATATAGAGAGAGAGAGAGAGAGAGAGAGAGAGAGAGAGAGACACACATAAGGTGCACACCATAGACAGTTGTTTCACCTGGGTGCCCGAGCTAAGAAACAACACAAGCAATGCAGAAGAACGGCACTCACAGGACTTGCTGGATCAATCTTCCAAAGGTTTTATTTTGCTCAACGTTTCGTCAGTTGCACTGTTTGATTCCTGACGAAGGTTCCTGTGGTGGACCGAAACGTTGAGCAAAATAAACCTTTGGAAGATTGATTCAGCAAGTCCTGTGAGTGTCGTTCTTCTGCATTGCTTATATATATATATATATATATATATATATATATATATATATATATACATATATATATATATATATATATATATATATATATATATATATATATACATATATATATATATATATATATATATATACATATATATATATATATATATATATATATACATATATATATATATATATATATATATATATATATATATATATATATATATTAAGATCCAATATTGACAGCACTCCAAGGATAGTGATCAAAAATGATAAAAAGAGTAAATTAAAGTAAATTATCATATATACATATACAAATACAAAACAGGTGATCCAGCACTCTTCTCAGTATACTTGCGATAATCTTTTGGTGCTCGATCCTATAGGAGATGCCGTCTCATCCCCATGTCATATTCAATAGTAGAAAAGATGAAGCAGCACTCGTTTGTTGCAAAAAGATATATTAAAAATTTAGTACATCACATAGCAGCGACGTTTCGGACAATCTGTGTGCCCTTTTTCAAGCCAAAATGAATCCCAGCACAACACAGGTATCACATTTTCTAGGCAATGGAAATGAAATGACATCACAATTTGCATCATACTTGATGTGAATCATTATCCCATATACATATTCACAGATATAAAAACAGATCATAATCATGATTTAAGCCCAGTGGATTCAAAGATTTGAGTGTATTGATCCACCACACCTCCCTTCTCTTTAGCTTCAATTCTCTATCGCCTCCTCTTTTTAAAGGCGGCACTGTTTCTAATACAATAAACTTTAACTGATCAGCAGTATGTCCCATATCCGCAAAGTGTTTTGATACAGATAATGTAGTATTGCCTAAGTTAATACTTGAACGATGTTGCGATATACGTGACTTGACCATCTGGGTGGTCTCACCTATATAGATGAGACCACATGGACATGTCAACACGTACACCGCAAACTTGGAGATACAAGTATAGTGACCCCATAACTGTATATGTTGCCATTTCTGTGGATGAACAAACTCTCTACCCTTGAGGACATATGGACACTGTACACACCCCAAACACGGGAACATGCCCTTGGACTTGCCACCCCAAAATGTATATGTTCTTCCTTAGGTTTGGTTTTCATCAATGAAGAGGTGACATGTGCCCCAATAGTCTTTCCTCGTCGATACGAGATTAGGGGTGGTGCTCTAAATTCTTGTATTGTTGGATAAGCATTACATAAAATATACCAGTGTTTTTGCAACAATTTTCCAATAGCCTCACTATTAACATGGAACTGAGTGACAAATGGTATACGATTAGATTGTCTCACCCTATCTCAGGGATGTGAAACCTTCTGTTGAGCTTGTTGGACCAACTTCTCTGGATATCCCCTTGCTCTAAATTTGTGACACATAATCTGTTCCTGTTTCTCCTTTTCTTGTTTTTCACTCACTAGTTTCTGTACCCTTGAGAGTTGGCTAAAAGGGATTGATTTCTTAGTATGGGGAGGGTGCTGACTCGTATAATGTAAGATCTGGTTTCTATCAGTTTGTTTCGTAAAAAGTGAGGTACAGATTTGGCCATCCTGACCCTTATATACTAGGGCATCTAGAAAGTGGATTTTTTGGAGATCATAGGAAAGCGTAAAAAACACATAGGGGGAAGTACCTCATTAATCCTACTGTGGAACCACTGAAGGGAGCAAACGTTACCCCGCCCCACCGCAAAGACATCATCGATGTATCTCCACCAGGCTAAACAATGCCTGGATAAGTCCACATCAAGATAAATGTGTAGTTGTTCAAGACTAGCCATAAAGGCATTAGAATATAAGGGGGCGACATTGGATCCCATCACGGTACCACGTAGCTGGAGGTAAAAGTGTTCCCGAAAAGTGAAAAATTGCAACATAATATGATCTCCAAAGCCTGTAAGAAAAAATCAATCTACAATGCAGAATATTGTTTTCCTTCCTTAACTATCCACTCACATGCTTTCAATCCATCACTATGTGGTATTGAATTTTGAAGTGTTTGCAATATATACATACAGTTATATATACATACAGTTATGAAACCTGTTACCCAGAATGCTCAGGACCTGAGGCCTTCCAAATCAGAGGCCTTGCTGTAATTTGGATCTCCTGACCTTAAAAAAACAACATAAACAACATTAAATAAACCTTATAGGACTGTTTGTCTCCAATAAGGATTAATTATATCTTAATTTGAATCAAGTGCATGGTACTGTTTTAAAAATTTGTAGTATTTGATTAAAATGGAATCTATGGGAGATGGCCTTCCTGTAATTTGGTGCTTTGTGGATAACAGTTTTTCAGATATTGAATCCTATACCTGTATATATATATATATATATATATATATATATATATATATATATATATATATATATATATATACACACAACAATGGCACAGTTGTATTCATTGGTCTTACATAGTACATAGTGAGCTAAAGAATGTAGAGCATTTATTTCAGCTTTTTTTGGCTTAAAGCCCACTCTGTGTCATCTAGAGTTTGACCAGGGCCTGTAAGCTAATTACAATGTTTGCAAATATCACACAAGTTATTTTAATAATATTTCTCTTTTCCTGTGATAAATAACAAGTCCCAATTAAACTGGGGAAAACAGTGTTCCACTAGCATGCAGTATAGGAAGTGTTGCTTATTATCACTATATTGGAGCTTGGCAAAGGCACATTTTATAATTAATCATATTTATGGGTTATGATACTTCATTTAGAAAGGTTTTGTAACAAGTCATTTGAAGCCGGCAATACTCTAATTCACCCAGCCGGCATTATTAAAAGTTAAATAAAACCATTATAAACTGTCTTTTATAATTCTGAAATATAGCAATAAAAGCAAAATATAGTTCCCTTTCCTGTGGAGGAGGCTTACAGTAAAATAATTATGATGTAGCAATTTCTGTCACTGGAATCTGTACTTTTCCAAGGCAGGTCAAGTAAGTGATGTTTTGACAGATCCCCACCCAAGGGGGAATATGAGAAGACACTCCAGACAGATCCAGACCACACACACACTTTTGCCTTTTGCCCAATTAGTGCAGAAATTCCTTAGAGGGGCTGATATTTAACAAAGTCATTAGACATACTCCATTTCTCTACATGATGCCCATTTTAGTGTTGGACTTTTGTAACTCCAATGTACACTCTTCTCTTTTGTGCAAGATTGGTGAAACTGTAGTTGCCCCAGGCACTAAAATTGAATTTTAAACATTAGGTTAGAGAGAGACATGGCAACAGACAAATAATTAAAAAGAAATAGAAATTGGAAGATCAACTGTCTGCAAATTGTCTCAGAGTATCAATGTCCATGTCAAGAATAAAGATAATTGAAAAGGTTAACTTCCCCATTGTTGTTCCATGTTACCGTGATAACCTGATTCCCACACCTATCAAACAAAATCTCAATACACCTTAATTGTTGAGTTGTTTGGCTAATATAGTTATAGTACATGCCCATTATGATCATTTACCAAGTTCTTTGTCTTAACATTTAGGGGCAGATTTATCAAAGGTCAAGGTGAATTTTAGAATGAAAAAAAATTTGAATTTTGGGCTATTTTTTGTGTATTTCGACTAGGGAATAGTCCAAATTTGATTGGAATTTGAAAATCCGAATATCGAAATTTATCATGTACTGCCGCTTTAAAAATTTGACTTAGACCATTCGCCATCTAAAACCTGGCCAATTGCTGTTTTAGCCTATGGGGGACCTCCTAGAACCTATTCAGAGTCAATTGGTGGACTTTGAAAAATCAAAGTTATTTTTGGGAAAACAATTCGGATTCAATCAAAAACGGATGTATTCGACCCAAAAAAAACTTCAACTTAATTTCAGTTGGTCTTTTTGAATTCGAATTTCGAAGTTTTTTCAATTCGAAATTCGACCCTTGATAAATATGCCCCTAAATGATAAAAAATGGCTTGCTGCTGGTTAACAAAGGTAAGGCTCAAAGATGACAAGTGCATTTCATGACTGCAAATGCCATACTGGATAACCAAGTTTGGGTGCTTCCTTGCTGGCTGAAAAAGGCCTCCTGTGTAGCATAAGCCTAAGGGTAAGGTTACCAGATTTGGGGCCCTTCTAATAAATGCCCATTTCTCCCCATTTTTCAAATGATCTTATAAGCTTGCGTAAGGGTAACCAGTCTTGGGAAATGTATGGAAATGCCATTTTTTATTTTAATGTTCCACTGCTATTTAGACCAGAAAAAAAGAATGTCATCTCAGTACTTCACAGATCCATATGTCTCCTTCGAGTGCAGGAATAACAGAACATTAAAAATGTATGTGCTATTATATATTCAATTGGGAAAGACCCCGAATCCCCAGTGACCATTGAAGTTGATTAATGACTCTTGCTGGAGATTGGTACTGTAGATATGACACAAATATCACCAGGCTGAACTGTACATAAGACACAGAAGACAGCAGCTGCCAAGCAGACACGCTATCACTGCCCTTGTTACAATCCACAAAGGAAAGTCTGAGTCCTTAACTAATCTGCTTTAATTAAGATAGACATGCTATGGTCCAGCAGAGCTGGCGGGGTCAGTACTCATGCGGTTCTAAATGAGGCATATTATAATTAGAATCTAATTGAAAATCTGTTGGAGAGTCAGAATTTTGAACTTTGCAGGCCCTCAACTTCAACTTACTGTTTGGACCCCGTTGTAGAACTTATTAAATTGTTAATGCTCAATTAGACAGTTATGTAAAAAGTGAGGCAGGCATGATAGGATTTATTAAATACTTTTGTGATGTCTACCTTAAATGTACATCTGTTTGGATCTAGTTCAAAGAAATATTTAGTAAAAGTAAATCCTCTTTGTTGCCTCTGTGCCTGTTTTTTGCCAGGCTTTTGAGTGAAGGAAAAGAAAGAATGGCAGGCTTTATATGTTTTAAATTAAGAATTTCTAATTTGTTTCTGTCTCCTGCAAAGAAATATTCCATTGATTCATTTTAATTAGCATATATTGTCTATCAAAAGTCCAACATTATCTCATGCTATAAATAATCTTCAGTGGGTCTTCTATAGTTCTTGGCCTTAGATGAACTGCTTTAGATCAAGAAGAGTCAAAGTCAAAATGATTTGCCCACAAAGAATAATAAATATTTATTTTATATATATTTGGGGTTTTGAGATTTCACAATTTTCAATCAAACACAGCCGCACTGATGATCAGATATTTTTTTATTCACTGATGTACAGTTGCTTTGACAAGTGATGCCCTCTACACGGGTATCCCAAATATCAAGTGGTGATACAACAGCACAACATTTTCTTCCATACATTAAATTATCATTGTTATTATCTGATCTCATGACCCATACAACCAGTTAGGGGGAGCACTATGAATGCTAGGTCAATAAGGTTGGTAAACTTCTTATTGCAAACTAAAATCCAAAATGTTTATCTATCTAAGCTTATAGCCCCCTGAAACATTGTATGTAATATCAAGTATACTAACAAATCATATCATAATCATCAACAGTCAGTCATGCATGGAGTCAATTTAATGATCGGAATATTGTCTTTATAGCCTCCAAGCTCTAAGATTATATATATATATATATATATACTCACATCCAATAAGGTCCGCACTCTCAGGGCTTACGCTTAAAAGATTATTTTCTTGTGGTAAGAGACTGACGTTTCGGCCTGGTCACAGGCCTTTCTCAAAGTGTAGTTTGTATTATATATATATATATTATATATATATATATATATATATATATATATATATATATATATATATATATATATATATAGTGGCAAACTGGCAGGGGGGGATTAGTCAATGGTGGGCAGGCAGCATATGACAAAGGAACAGGAAGACAGTGACACAGGCTTCTTCAAGGAAAAAAGTTTGTTTTCCCACTTTTTGCAATATAGTTTGGTTCACTCCTGTACTCACAGTTAACATCCAGCCTCCTGACTTCCTCACTGTCTTGTAACCAGACTCATCAGCTCAACCAAGTCACGATCCCAGTCACCTTCTGCTTTAGGCAGTACCACGTGGCACTCACAGCTTCTCTGGGAGTTCATCAAACAGCCAGGTCTTCTACCTGCTGTGCCCTGCTGAGAGACACACTCTCCCATTCCAATTAACTTTAAATAGCCTTTCCATAGGACAGTTTTCTTGTGGAAGGTGAACTCCAATGTCCAGTCTGTATCTGCGGAATGGAGATATCGGAGTGGCACCCAGAGCATATATGTGTATATATATATATATATATATATATATATATATATATATATATATATATATATATATATATATATATATATATATATATAAAGCTCGAGACCTGGGGATTTTTCAGACCTTAGGGGGCCGATTCACTAACTTCAAGTGAAGGATTCGAAGTAAAAAAACTTCGAATTTCGAAGTTTTTTTTGGGCTACTTCGACCATTGAATGGGCTACTTCGACCTTCGACTACGACTACGACTTAGAATCGAAGGATTCGAAGTAAAAATCGTTAGACTATTCGACCATTCGATAGTCGAAGTACTGTCTCTTTAAAAAAAACTTCGACCCCCTTGTTCACCATCTAAAAGCTACTGAAGTCAATGTTAGCCTATGGGGAAGGTCCCCATAGGCTTGCCTAACTTTTTTTGATCGAAGGATATTCCTTCGATCGTTGGATTTAAATCCTTCGATTTTATCGTTCGATCAAAGGAATAATCCTGCGATCGTACGATCGTACTATCTGCGCTAAATCCTTCGACTTCGATATTCGAAGTCGAAGGATTTCAATTCCCAGTCGAATATAGAGGGTTAATTAACCCTCCATATTCGACCCTTAGTGAATCAGCCCCTAGGTCTACTAGAAATTTATTTAAAGATTAAATAAACCTAATAGCCCAATTATCATGTAAATTATTCTAAGGAGTAATTATACCTTAGTTTGGATCAAGTACAAGGTATTGTATTTGATAATGGATCATGTAGATTTACAAATATATATATTGTCCATTTAGATGACCTAGTAGCACTTGGCCAATCAGTGAACAATGGGATCTGAATGAAAGTTGGAAAGACCTTCCAATGCCTCATACTTGTGTCAGGAAGATGTACCTGCTGATCAGATGTGCAAACCAATTTTGTGGAACTAAAGCTGTCTATATGTACAGATACATTTCTTTGGCAGGTAGTTTTTGACCAAATGACCAAAGAAATGTACATGCCACTGAATAAACGTAATGCAATTGTGAATAAACTGGTAGACTTCTAAATCAATTTTCATTGCGTTATCTTCAAAGCAAGAAGTCAAACCCCAGAGAGACTTATCTCCTTGACTGGATTTAGCCGTCACACTTTTTGTACATTTAATTGATACTGTACTGTCCTTATTGTCTGGAATATCTGCTATTTGTTGGGTTTCACTGGCCAGACCATGCTCTTTCATGAATTTATAGGAGGATGGTTATATCCCCTGCATTTATTACTTTTCTTAGAATAAACGCACATTTCTGTTCTGAAATGCAAATTATACTGTGAAACAAGTAAGTAAGGTTATTAAACATCATCCTGTTAATAGCTACCTTTCTTGGTTGTAGAACTTAACTTGCAAAGCCAAGTGTTGACTCTACAGTATTAGAGAAGAATTATTATTTTTACAATATAATTACAGTATATGAATATATAGAGCACTATATATATATATTTTTTTTTTTTTAGATACAATGAATTTATAGTCTTGTTTGAAATAGTGATGGGTGATTTTCTCCTGCTTCGCTGAAAAATTTGCAAATTTCTGGCAAAATACACGAAATGGTGAAAAATTTGTGAAACTCGAAAATTGATGCCTGGCTCAATATTGACGTGGGAGTTTCACAAATTTATTCGCCTGGCGGCAAAACACGGAAATTTGCCGAACATTTGGAATAGGCGAATTTATTTGCACATCGCTAGTTAGCAATAAATATATGCACTGTATATAGAATAAAATGAAATATAAAATATGCAGATGTCTTTACAATGCTTGTAAATATGCAAATGGCATGGTGTAATGTGTTTATCTCAGATTTGCTTTGTTAATAGTCTTGAAATAATTAAGCTGTAGGAGACTAAAATACTGACCGCTGTGACATGTACGAAAACATATTGACCTGTGCCTACCATCAGGGAATTCATAACTGAAGTCTGATTCTTTTCAATCACTGAAGCATAATAATCTTTTTTCAGTTTGAAATTTTCAGCACAAGCAATGGCTTATGTGAAGCATGCCAGATAATTAGTTGATTAATGTAAACATTGTGCATAAAAAAAAAATTAAAAATAAATTGGCCTGCACACGTGTCACAGATCTTATTACGATACATAAGATTTAAGGAAAAACAGACAGTGCGTAATCACGGTTTGTAATCATTCTAGTTTTGTCTGAGATATAACCATCTTTATTGTGTTATGGCTTTCAAACTTGTAACATGTGTCAGCAGTTCCTCAAGTCAAACCAGATGGTCCTGCATTGAGTGAAATTATGATTCTGCCATTAATCATGGTAACAACAAGCGTGTTCCCCAGCTTGAGTTCTAGTATACGCCACTCTTCTCCTGGCTGATCCTGATGCCACCTTTCTCTTGATAAGACTATTAAGTAAGAATTAACAGACCCTCTGAAATATCATTTGGACCTTTGTTTGATGACTACTTTATCAAACATATATTGAATTGAACAGAATGAGAACCTCCCTGAGACCCAGATTTTTCAAAGACTGATTACCTTACAGCTAAACACCATGTGGATGATCTGTCAAAATCTTAAATTCATATGAATCACCATTTACAGCAAATTTTTTTGACTCCCATCACACTGATAATTGTTATTTTAATTTCTCCTTCCATAAGCCATAGACTATGCGGCACAGGTTGTAAAGTTTGAGCGTTGTGCTGGGTTTAAATAGTAATTATTACTGTGGTCAATAATAAGGAACCAAATTTGTCAGGGCACGGATGTGCAAGGAATTTCCCCGTTTTCCTGCTAGCAAATGAATTAGGCGTCAAAAAATGTTGGACGTGCGCCTGAAAAGTCGCTTGCATCACAACCGCTGCGTGTCAACACTATTCGACGCCCATTGACTTTCACTGGCATCAAAATGGCTTATTTCAAGTTACGCAAATTTTTTGCTCTTTCGACGAAATTTTGCTCATCGCTACAAAAGAGTTAAATGAAAGATAAAAAGTTTTGTTTCACTTTGCATAACTTTAATTGCCCTTCCCCTTCCCTTATGTACCCTATATGTGCATTTAGCATAATTACAGACAATAGTGTATAATTGTTTTAGGGTACAATCAGGACAGCAAAATGTTTTGCAGCCATTCCTTTAAGGATGGTATTAGCATATCATATCTATCAAAGCACCCTTAAGTGTTTAACCTACCATGAAATAGCCCCTTGATATTTATAGAAAAGCCAAATCAATCTTCAACCTGCAATAGCTTCTCATTATGCTCAACACACTTTGTCAACTACTGATAAACTTCCCAATTAACTAGTTTCCACCTGAGCTGTTTTCTTCCTCTGCACTTTGTGCACTTAACTTTGTCTCAGATTCATTCCCATGGCAACACTGAAAGCCTACAAATTCACGGTGACATTTGACATCTTGAGTATTATATTATTATGTTGTTTTTGCCACATCTGTTAAGTACAGCCATAGTAACTGATTTATGTTCTGAAATAAATATAGGTCAAAATAATCTTTAGGAAGTTAATAATTCCACATTATCAGAAGTTTGAGAAATACGGTGAGCAAATGTTTGTAACCCTAAATGATAGCCATGGCATAATTGTAAAGAATTACGTTTTTTTTAAATTGTTCCCTTTGTATTTTTTCTGATTGAACTATTAAAAGGTGAATGAATTAAATTTTTGCTGCTACAAAACAGAAGCCATTCATGTCCTCCAAAGTAATCTTTAACAGGCTGGGACACCAAACTGGTTGACTACATTAGAAAATTTGGCCAATGGCTGGGCACAGAAAGGGTGAGGATATGACATACAATGAAGTGATCCTAGGACAATAAGAATAAGCTTGCGTAATAAATGTTCCCAGTATCGGACTGGCCCACCGGGATACCAGGAAAACTCCCGGTGGGCCAAGGTGTCAATGGGCCCTCATGCTTCTAAACTTTTGGCCAATTTCATGGCCATTCACCTTTTCTATGAGAACAAAGAGGCTAAATAGATGGAACAATTGATTATAGTATGAAAAGAAAACAGACTAGGAGAATAGAGGTTGATTGAGGAGATGAAGAATAATAGTACTGAGAGTGGCCCCTAGTCTAAGGTTTTTGGGTGGGCCCTGGTCAAAAGTTTTTGTGTGGGCCCCTGGTGTCCCACTGAATGTTCCTTCCCCTGCATCAGGCCTGTCCAACATGTGACCTCAGAAGTGTATTTGGTACACCATAGCAATTAAATGGATCCAAGCTGTCCATAGCTCCAAAGAAGATGTATTTTGCTATCGATGTCCACAAATATTCTATTGTCTTGTAATAAATATTCTCCAGTGGTCATTGTCAGTGAATTTTTTGGTTTGGGACAGTTTCATGGTGAACGTTTTTGCAAACTCTCTCTAGAATTTGGCATGCCTCGCTGGGAAAAAAGCACCAATATTATTACAGGTATGGGATTAATTATCCAAAAACCCATTATCCAGAAAGCTCCTAAATATGGAAAGTCCGTTATCCAAATGATCCAAATTTTTATAAATTATTTCCTTTTTCTCTGTAATAATAAAACAGTACCTTGTACATGATCCAAATTAAGATATACTTAATCCTTATTTGAAGCAAAAGCAACTAGTGATGGGCGAATTTATTCGTCAGGCGTGAATTCACGGCGAATTTCCACATTTAGCCGCTGGCGAATAAATTAGCGGATTTGCCGCAAAAATTCAATGGTTCCAATGCCGGTGACAATTTATACACTGGCGGCGATTAACATACATTGATTTTAATACGTGTCCAATGTCGTCGGCTTCAAAGTTGTTGCCAGCGTCAAGATTAACGTTTTGCGAATTTCACAGTAAATTCGCAAATTTCATAGCAAAGCAAAATGGGAGAAATTCAAACAGCACTAAAAGCAACCTATTGGGTTTATTTAAAGGGTTGTTCACCTTTAAGATAACTTTTAGCATGATGTAGAGAGCGATATTCTGAGACAATTTGTAATTTGTTTTCATTTTTATTATTGAAGGTTTTTGAGTAATTTAGCTTCTTATTCAGCAGCTCTTCGATTTGCATTTTAAGCAATCTGGTAACTAGGGTGCAAATTACCCTAGCAACCGTGCAATGATTTGAATAAGAGACTGGAATATGAATAGGAGAGGCCTGAATAGAAGGATCAGTAATAAAAAGTAACAATAACAATACATGTGTAGCATTACAGAGCATTTGTTATTTAGAAGGGAGTCAGCGACGCCCATTTGAAAGCTGCAAAGAGTCAGAAGAAAAAGGCAGATAACTATAAAACTATAAAAAAAGTAAATAATAAAAACCATTGAAAAGTTGCTTAGAATTGGCCGTTCTATAATATAATAAAAGTTACCTTAAAGGTGAACTACCCCTTTAATGTTTACATGATTTTCTAGTAGACTTAAGGTATGAAGATCCACATTATGGAAAACCCCAGGTCCCGAGCATTCTAGATAACAGGTCCCATACCTTTATTAAAATTTCTCCATGTGTTTTGTCAAGTTTTTTGAGGTTGCAAAAAATACCCTTTTTGGATTTCTTCTGCAATTTCACTCATTACTATTCAATAGCATACTATAAAGAGAGTGTTAGGGGCAGATTCACTAAGGGTCGAATTTCGAAGTTAAAAATACTTCGAAATTCGACCCTCGAATTGAAATCCTTCGACTTCGAATATCGAAGTCGAAGGATTTAGCGCTAAACGTTCGTTCGATCGATCGAATCGAACGATTCGAAGGATTTTAATCCAACGATCTAAGGAAAATCCTTCGATCAAAAAAAGGTTAGCAAACCTATGGGGACCTTCCCCATAGGCTAACATTGACTTCGGTAGGTTTTATCTGCCGAAGTTGGGGGTCGAAGTTTTTTTTAAAGGGAAAGTACTTCGACTATCGAATGGTCGAATAGTCAAACGATTTTTCGTTCGAAACGTTCGAATCGAAGTCGAAGGTCGTAGTCGAAGGTCGAAGTACCCAAAAAATACTTCGAAATTCGAAGTATTTTTCATTCGAATCCTTCACTCGAGCTTAGTGAATCGGCCCCTAATAGTCACATATCAAAAAATCCAACCATGTTTCATTCTTAGAACAGGCACAACAGTGAGTGGATTTTTTTTTAAATTGTTACAGTGCTAAGAAAACCCTGGATCTAATGGCTGATAAATGCAGGAACCCATTGCACATACAGTATCATTTCACTTTGTGTCTCAATAGCTGCCACTAAGTCTAAGGTATTGTAGGTAACACAAGATCAAAGTAACACGGTACAATCATTTTCTGTTTTTATGAAAGCAAAATGGTGCTCTTTTTAAGTCTTGCTGTACAGTTTACTGAATGAGCCTCAATGGCACAAAAGTATTTCCCTTCATCTTCCGAACTTTAATTAGGAATTTGTTTCATTCACTGTGTGACTGCCCTAAAAAAACACAGGAAAAAACATAAATATAGTGCTGATCCGTATGATTTGATCATATAAACAAAAGCATTCAAAAAATGATGTCCAAAGAAATTAAATGGCAGTAACTACAATACAGAACTGGTAATTTATTTTATTTTAGTTAGGAAGGCATTTTCAATGTCACATTTTGATTTCTTTCAAACTATTAGCACACAAACTCAAGATCCATAAAATACTTATTACCAAAATGGGAACACTTAGGGGGTTATTTACTAAACTCTGAATGCAAAAATCAAGAAAAAGTAGTGATTTTTTTTTTTTATAAAATTGGACTTTTAAAAAAAATCACAAATTTTTCGGAATTTATTAAACCCCAAGGATGGAAAAGTCTGAATCTGAAAATCCGGCATCTCAGACCTGTTAAGGTTGCATTTAAGTCATTGGGAGAAGTCCCAATGATTTTTTGATGTCCGCTGGGTTTCGGGCAATATTCCGAAGTCTTTGGAGTTTTTGGGTGAAAATTAAAGGGATCCTGTCATGGGAAAACATGTTTTTTTCAAAATGAATCAGTTAATAGTGCTACTCCAGCAGAATTCTGCACTGAAATCCATTTCTCAAAAAAGCAAAAAGATTTTTTTATATTCAATTTTGAAATCTGACATGGGGCTAGACATTTTGTCCCAGCTGCCCCTGGTCATGTGACTTGTGCCTGCACTTTAGGAGAGAAATGCTTTCTGGCAGGCTGCTGTTTTTCTTTCTCAATGTAACTGAATGTTTCTCAGAGACATAGGTTATTACTATTGAGTGTTGTTCTTCGATCTACCAGGCAGCTGTTATCTTGTGTTAAGGTGCCCATACACTGAGAGATCCGCTCGTTTGGCAATGTCGCCAAACGAGCGTATCTCCCTCCAAAATGCCCATCTTGAGGTGGGCAATATCGGGCTGATCCAATCGTGGGCCCTAGGGCCCAACGATCGAATCCTAGCGATGCCTTAACGGGCGGTCGGAACGCGGGACCGCATCAACGAATAGATGCGGCCGCGATCCGACGGGATTTTCTGTCCCATCCGATCGAGGGGCCCCATACAAGGGCCAATAAGCTGCCGACACGGTCTGTCGGCAGCTGTTATCTAGTTACCTTCCCATTGATCTTTTGTTTGGCTGGTGGGGGGGAAAAGGGAAGGGGGTGATATCACTCCAACTTGCAGTACAGCAGTAAAGAGTGATTGAAGTTTATCAGAGCACAAGTCACATGACTTGGGGCAGCTGGGAAATTGACAATATGTCTAGCCCCATGTCAGATTTCAAAAGTGAATATAAAAAATCTGTTTGCTCTTTTGAGAAATGGAATCAGTGCAGAATTCTGCTGGAGCAGCACTATTAACTGATTCATTTTGAAATTTCTTTTTCCGATGACAGTATCCCTTTAAGGAAAAATCGTGAAAATCGGATGAAAAAGTCCGAAAAATTTGTGAAAATCTAATTTTCGGGAAAATGTAATAATAAATAAATGTAAAAAACCTGAGCGGATTTGATTGGAGTTTGTAGCAGAAAATATTGAGATAAATTCAGACTTTGATAAATAACCCCCTTATTCTAGATAGAAGCTGAAAATATAGAAGCATATTTATAAATAATGAGAGGACAGTTGCGCACTCCAGTAAAGAGGACACCGAAGTTCTTTATTTAATCACTTACTGTAGGATTTTAAGGGAAAAATTTAAGAACTATGTAAGAACTATATTCAAGGCAAACAATTTTCCTATATGGGCAATTAATGTAGGTTTTATGGACCCATAGTACCTCAACCACCAGTGGAAAAAAAGTTCTAGAAAAGATGGAATGCCAGAAAACACATTGCCTACAAACAGGTCTTAAAAATGTTCTATGCGCAATTAAAAGTTGCAATAACATAGCTATCTAATGAAGACTATTACATTGGGATATGCAATTTTTCAGTTTTGCATGACTTTTATTACATTCCGCTATTAGAGTTTCTCCTTGGGAATTGTTTTTTTAGCAAACTGTTCTTTCAAAATATTCTCCTTAGTTTAGCCAAACATATTTATTGTAAGAATATGGGAAAATTAGTGTGTAACTAAGAAAAATGCAAAACATATCTAGGATGCAGAGGGTCAGCAAGTAGGGGGACAACTTTTTGTGGATAAAAATAAAGGTTCCCTATCTTTTTTAATTTATTCTATTTAGTCTTTCACTCTCTTATTCACTTTAAACCTTGGGTTGTGCTCTACAGTGGAACACTTAATTGGACCTTAATAAGAATACAGCACTGCATTCAGAGGGGGCAGGTGGTGGGTGGGATCTGAATGACCCCTGGAATAATCCTTCATTGTGCATTTTTCAGACTAGCAGGCTAGGGAGCGACATATCTGAATGAAATGTCACTGGCTGTCTGACCAACGAACAGGGCTAGAATATAGCCACTGTCGGACTGGCCCAGCGGGATGCCAAAACTCCCGGTGGGCCCAGGTGTCAGTGGGCCTCTTGCTTTTAACCATTTGGCCTATTGCATGTTCTTCTCTATTTCTTTTTGGGAACAAAGAGGCTTAATAGTGGAAGATATAGTATGTAGTGAAAAGAGACTAGAATAAAAGTGGGAAAAGTGGGCCCCAGCCTAAGTTTTTCCGGTAAGCCCCAGTTCTATACTGGATGGAAACTCATCTGGCCATGGGGGGCCCCTGAGGTGGCAGCCCCTCAAAACCACTTTCAAACCCCTTGTGGCCTGCAAGACAAAGGGGAAATTCCCTAACCGGCGAAAAAATTCACCATGGACGGCTTTGCAGCCATCGCAGCACTTCACCAGGTGTAAATTCGCTAGGACAATGGCAATTCACTAAAGTGGAAAGTTCTGTCCAGGGTGCTGAACACTGGTGAATTTTCACTAGCGCTACTTTGGCAATCAAATCGAAGATGCGTTAGTGTTGACTAATTTGCATATGGCGCAAAATGATAAAGTTACATGGTTGTATATGTTGCAGCAAATACATTACATTACACAAGTCCAGGGAGTTGTTATAATGTCCAACACATGAGCCCAGTGTATAGTTTATGTTCCATATGTTAGAAAATGTATGTGGGAACCCGGTTACCCAAAAAAAAATTACGGACCTTGGCAGGCTATCAGTCTGAAAAAAGGAAAATAAGCCAGCGTTTTTTGGAACTTTCAGTAAACGTTCAGTAAAATCCACATCTTAGTGAATTTGCGGAGTTACGTCTGTTCACCAGATTGAAAATTCGTCTGGCGTTAGAGTGCTAAGCAACACTATTGTCTCCTTTGATACCTAAGTGACGCCTGCGCCTGTTAGGAAATCGGCGAAGTTCTGAAATGACGTCACGCTGGCGAATTTTCGCCAGCGTTAGTCACTTCGCCCTTTAGGGAATGTGCCCCTTAAATGTTTCTGTATAACTGTCACCACTGCTAATCATCATCATCATCATCATTTATTTATATAGCGCTGTCAAGATACGCAGTGCTAATGCAATTTAATGGCAAATGCCCTGCACCAAGAGTGGTGCCAGGTGTACAGGGCTTTTTGTCTGATGCTTTTTTCTAACAGACATGTAGTGCCTAAACCAGTATCCTGATAATAAATATTATTTGTCCAGTTTTTTTTTCACAAAAACCACTTATGTGTCCCAAAATAAATTACCATAATTTGATGGTATTCAATTTAAACCGCAAATGTAAATTGTTTTGTTTTGTTTTTTGCATGATATTACAATCACTAATAAAGATTAATGGTCCAGGAGAAAAATCTATACATCTCAACATAGACAGTTCTCTCCATCCTGTTCTTGGAGCCATTTACTAATAAACTAAAGGAACATTTTCCTACTGGAAAAAAAAAACAACTCAACCCATACAAAGTGGTAATTGGTGTGATTCTAGATAAAGTAAGCTCAGGAATAATCAAATCACATGAAAGTCAATGTATTTTCCTCTTTGTATAAAGAGAAAGGGGAGAGACAGGTCACAGTGGGGGTGATGAGGTGTTAAGGCGCTGCAAGGGATTGTAATTTTTCTATCAGTCACCAGCAAAGGACAAATTGCCTGCTGCCACATTTCAGACAGAATCGAAAAAGTTGCTTCAGTGAAGTAATTACCACTATATAAAAGAGATATTTATCTGGAAGGGCAGTGACAGGAAAGAAGCACAAGGTGTGTGTATGTGAGTGCAGATACATGACTCATAGATACTGTACAAATAAACACACACACACATATATAATGTATAGGTGGATTATACACATAATAATCTGCAATGTGCAATAAACACTGCACTTGCCATTTGTTTCAAAGGGAGATACAGTATCATAAAAGTAAGGGGTGCGTGAATTACAAAGTTTCAATCATTTTCCTAAATACAAACAATTAAACATACTTGCCATTTTAGGGCAATGGCACATTCATAATTTTTTCATTCTAATTTTTTTACTCTAAAAATCATAAATGTGAACAATGTTTGTGTGGCCTATGGTGAAAATGTGAAAGCCTTCTGTGAAGAAACACAGAAAACCTTTGCCCTATTGTAAACCGTTCTGAGATTTATTCTCTAATTCTAAATAATCAGGGCCAGACTGGGTGGGACACTAGAAAAAAACCCAGTGGGCTCCACCGGCCCAGAGCCGCTATTGCCACTGTACCCGAGACTTCCTCCCTAGCCTCAGTTGCAGCAGTGAGAAGGAGAAAGGTATGTGCGGGGGGTTGGGCAGAGGGGTGGTTGTGGTGGGCCAGAAGACGCTTTGTGGCTGGGGCAGGGGGGGGGTGTGACAGTCCCTGGGCCCCAGGCCGACCCTGTAAATAATATATGGTGATAACTTCTATGAGGCCTTCACCAACTTTTGTTTAATGCAGGCCATCCTGGAATGTACTATGGATTAGGGATGGGCAAATTTGACTCGAAAATTCACTGCCGGCAAAATATCGCCGACGCCCATTAAAATCTATGGGCGTCAAAAAATGTTGAAGCGCAACGCAATACAAGTCTATGGGCGTCATTTCTGTGGCACTGGTAGCAGCATGGCGTTTACTATAATTTATAGTTTAATGCATGGAGGTCCTGGCTGAAGGCCTACACACCCAGCTTCTGGTTCAAACGTGTCTGGTGTGCAAAATGGAAAACATCTTAAAAATGATATTGCCTGAGAACAGCTGCCGAACTTCAATCATTACATACCCCTTTATACATTTAGGGAGCTTTTACCTGGTTACCTTCCCATTGTTCTGTTGTTAGGCTACTGGGGGGGTGAAATCACTCAAACTTGCAGTACAGCAGCAAAGAGTGACTGAAGTCTATCAGAGCACAAGTCACATGACTGGGGGCAGCTGGGAAACTGACAAAATGTCTAGCCCCATGTCAGATTTCAAAATGAAATATAAAAAAATCAGTTTGCTCTTTTGAGAAACAGATTTCAGTGCAGAATTCTGCTGGAGCAGCGCTATTAACTGATGTGTTTTGAAAAAACATGTTTTCGCATGACATTATCCCTTTAAGAACTTAGTAGGTGGTTTTTGTTGGTCTGGTTATGGCCACCTTAACAGATAAAAATTTTGGAAGCAGAGAGTATATTAATACTCCAATGAGAATTTCCTGCCTAAATCAATGTAAATTTGAATCAGTATTCATGTTCCTGCAATTGAATTTGGAATCATTAGACATGGTTTTTATAACACCAAAGAAGTATGTCCACTGTAAACGAATGAAGGCAAAAGTACACAGTAATATCCGCATGTAAGAAAATGGTGAGAGGGCTGAAAATCATTCCCATTGGTTCTCTTTCATCCTTAAAGGAGAAGGAAAGCTAAAAAGGCAGTTTATTGCCAATAGATTAGCCACAACAGTGCAAGCTGAGTTAATAACTCTAGACACTGTCTCTGTTTGTTTAGGATAACAGCAGCCATATTAGCTTGGTGTGACATCACTTCCTGCCTGAGTCTCTCCCTGCTCTGTGATTAGATTACTGTAGAAGGGGAGGAGGGAGGGAGAGAGGAGCAAACTGAGCATGCTCAAGCCCTAGCCCTGAAGGTTAAAGTTGAAAACAGGAAGTCTGATACAGAAGTCCATATTTACGCAATAGGAGGAAATAAATGCTGTGTTTCTTTTGACAGAGGGTTCAGGACAGCATTACTTTTAGGGTTTAATGGTGTATTTATATAGACCTTTCTGATAAAGCTTACTTAATTTTAGCCTTTCCTTTTCCTTTAATTAAGTTTTACGTTAATTTCATAACAGAAATGGGGTGCAATACAAACACAAACCAACCTCTAGCATTAAATGTAAAACTGCTTCTTCATACAGGCACCCATATTCTTTTAGGTATCTCCAATACACTCCAAAAACATTTTGAAAGCTAAAACATTGCATCCTGTTTTTCCTTACTCGTTAAAGACTACCCCACTAACAGTCCTCCATTCTACACCATATTCCACCAGAACCATTCCATCTTTTTGCACATGCCTTTACAGCTTCCACCCTAGATTTTTTCCAGTGCTTCAAGTAAAGGTCTTCCATAAAATTCATTTTGTTTTACTATTTGTGTGTATATATAGATATATATATTTTATTTTATATCTATTTTGGTTTGTTAGTTAGTGGTTCATGCTGTATTTTTAACATGACAGTTTTAGCCTGGGTTTGTTTCTTTGGCTTGAATAGGTTACACAAGATTAAAGGTGATGTAAAATAATGGCATAAATGATTCCATTTGGGTGGTACAAAAAAAAAGTACCTTTATAATTACTACCACTTTCTTTTTAATGGGTATTTACATAAAATCACATGTAAGGAGACCTTTACATTTATAGAAATTAACCATTTCTTTTATACAACTTTTTACATTGGTTTTTGTGTGTAAATCAATTTTACATAGTTTGATAAATAGATCCTTTAATATTGATCGTTACGTCTCTGTAATACATCTCCAGCCCTGATTTTCACATCTAGATGCCTTCATCAGCTTACTGCCCTCAGGAGGAAGCCAATGATCCCAACACAAATCCGATGATAATATTTCATTTGACAAATTTTGGCAAACTGTCATGTTCCTCAATCACAAGCTCCCATGATTCATTTGGTATCGGCATGAGAACCATTTTTTAAGGAACTGTCTGCTTGAAGAAAATAGGACGGTAACAATGTGAAAATATTGATTCATTATTGATCCTCTTGCCAAGGAAATTCATTTCTTGTTCTCCTGTTTTTACATTTTGTTTTTTTTTATTTTGTGAGTGTTCTTTGTTATTGGTTGGAGCACTTTGTGTAGGCCACAGTCAGGAAAATTCTGCATGTTTATTCTCTGCTATCATCTATAATGCTTTGTTGATTAATATTATGCAGCTCATAACAAAGAATAGTTGTTTGTTCCTATTGGTCTCTGCACCTGAGGAGCAAATTACACTGTAAAGTCAGTTTTCTCAGAAGACATCTAGGTAGTGGTCAGGATTGAACCTTGGACCCCCCAATTTTTATTCCAGACAGAGATTAATAAATTCCAAAGGGAAATCCTTTCTGGGTTTCCCACCCTAAACATTTTTGGAAAATGATCTCTTTTGGTGCAAAACATGGCACCAAAAACCAAAAGTGGGTGTAAAAAATGAAGGAAAGCCACCCCGACAAAAATTAGTAAAACTAAAAAAATTAAAGCAAGCGATAGCTGTAGTTATTGTAAGTTGTGGAAAATCCTTAAAGGGGTTGTTCACCTTTAAATTAACTTTAAGTATGATGTAGAGAGTGAGATTCTGAGACAATTTACAAATCGTTTTTAGCTTTTTATTCAGCCTCTCTCTAGTTTGCAATTTCAACATTCCAAATTCCCCTAGCAACCATGCATTGATTTAAATCAGAGACTGGAATATGAACAGGAGAGGCCTGAATAGAAAAATGAGTAATAAAAAGTAGCAACAGCAATAAATGTATAGCCTTACAGATCATTTGTTTTTACAGGGGGTCAGTGACCCCCATTTCAAAGCTGAAAAGAGTCAAGAAGAAGGCAGATAATATAAAACTATAAAAAATAAATTATAAAGACCAATTA
The DNA here is from genome assembly GCF_017654675.1 of Xenopus laevis. Classification (NCBI taxonomy): domain Eukaryota; kingdom Metazoa; phylum Chordata; class Amphibia; order Anura; family Pipidae; genus Xenopus; species Xenopus laevis. The sequence continues at coordinate 24,190,356 of NC_054373.1, forward strand.
AGAAATTGCTTAGAATTGGCCGTTCTGTAACATACTAAAAGTTAACTCAAAGGTGAACACCCCTTTAAAATCAAGATGCTGTTGTGGGATTATTCCTAACAAAATACAATGGAACAAAGTAGGTAATCCAGTTCCTTGGGGATAACCAAAGAACCAAGTGAGGCATATAGGATTAACTAGATATTGCATAGCAGGTTGAGGATTGTTGCCCGGGTACTGGGTCCAAAAATTGACAAAATGAGTAAATAAGAAAAGAGAGAAGGATCTTATCCTAACCTTTATACACCTGTGTATTATATTTATAAGTAGTTAAAGGGTTTAACAAATTCATAGTTAAAATTCAGACACAGGACAGACACCGATTACAAATAAGTCATCAAGGAGTCAATAAACTGAAATTTCAGATAGACCTACATTTGGGCATTGAACCCAGGTCTGAAGCAGCTGCTCATTTTGAATTTGTTGGCATTGCCAGCACAGTTATTGTGTAGTTTTTTTTCTTGTATGTTCTTTATGACACCATCCGTTTCTTTTGAAATCTTCCAATTAACTGATTATTGTTCTGTCTTAATGTTAAGTGACGATTCTATTTAAATCCTGAGCCCATTTCCTACCAGGAAATGCAAACATAGAACAGAGATTTTTTTTTTTCAGGGTTTCAGGGCTCGAGGGCTGTTGGTTTCAGCATGTTGGTCTAATCAGGTTTCATGTCCGTGTAAGCTTCTTGATCTCATGTCACAAAACAGCTGTAACCAGAAATGTGTTGAATCTGATGGGCGGCATGTTTGGAAGACAGACAGCGGATGTTATACTGCCAAGTTTCTTCAAATTCCTTCTGCTGAGAGCAGATTGGAATTGATCCCTAGACGCAGGCTTGACAGAACTTCCATGTAGAGAACACAATGAAAAGTATCTCCATATCTGTCAGCGTCTGGGCTATTTGTTAACAACTTTCAGCCACAAACATGTCACATGTCAACAATGTAGCCGTTCCGTCCATAAATATTAATGCTTGCCCAATGGTAATTGGAATTCTTGACAGTAATATTTAAATTGTGTTCCATATATTTTTCTCCCTCTGCTGTTCTTCCGGCACTGTTAAAGGCAGACAGTATTATTCTGACCTCAAAACTGGATGGAGTAACAGCATTTAGATGAAAGTTCACAAGATAAAGGCTCTTGCAGGGGAATGTAATAAAAGTCGCAAAGAGCAAAACAATTCGCACCAATAAGACTAAAAATCCACATCTCGCAATGTAATATTGTTCCTTAAACTGTTATTGCATTGCGAATTTTAATTGCGCACTCATAAGAAGTACTTGAAGGTATCGTAATCTTTTGGAGCAAATATAACGACTTTTTCAGTAAGAAGTTTTATTACATTGACTGCGCATTGGCACAAACTATAAAATTCGCAAACATCTTTCACTGTCGGAAATGGTCGCTAAACAGTTTCCGGGCTCGCAAAATTTGTTGTTTTCGCATTGCGAATAGTTTTTCCGTTAGCGATTTTTATTACATTCCCCCGTTGATCCTTTATTTTACTGGGGATTGTGCATCCTTTGTGCTTAGAAATGATCTGGATGAAATAAAAATATGGTAAAATCTGTAGAAGAATATTGATTTAACCTTTTTTTGTGGATTTTAAATAACTAAGTTTATAGTTGTATCTATAGTACAGGTATGGGATTCGTTAACTGGAAACCCATTATCCAGAAAACATATTACTGGAATACAATCCCCCCATAGACTTCATTTAATCCAAATAATTAAAATTTCTAAAAATTCTTTTCTTTTTCTCTATCATAATAAAATAGTGCCTTGTACTTTATACAAAAACTAAGATATAATTAATCCTTATTCGAAGCAAAACAAGCCTTTTTGGTTTATTTAATGTTTAAATTATTTTTAAGCAGACTTAGGGAGGAACTCCACGATGCATTTGGTCCCGACACGTCACCATGCGACGAAAAGCATGCAACATGTCGATGTTGTAAAGAAATGGGAAGTGAAGGAGAATCGCATGTAAAAACTCCAAATGTAGTTCTTACATGCGATTCTCCTTCATTCCTGTTTCTTCATGGCAACTTGGCGGCACCAAACTCATCGTAGAGCTCCTCCCTTAAGTTATGAAGCTCCAAATTACAGAAAGACCCATTATCTGGAATCCCCAGGTCCCAAGCATTCTGGATAACCAATCCCATAACTGTAATAGATTTATAGTATTTTCGTATGTCCTTTTCAGAACTATACCGAGCGCATGAATAACTGCAAGTGCAGAGTGGAAGGTGCATTTGTTTTTACACAAATTGCCATTTTTCTTAACAATAATGCAGTTTTAAACTCCTAATTACATCCTCCTCAATTGCATTTGATACATCAAAAAGAAAGCACTTGCAAGTGTGTTTGGTAGCAGATAAGATGCAAGTTGCGACTGATATTTTTGGGTTGGTAATATGTTGCTTCTGGTATTCTGTGCTAAAATTATACTTTTATGTGATTTATTTATTGTAAATTTGCTATGCATGTTGTCACAAACTGCTGTGACACTATGGAATTACCATCATGTTCAGGGTGGTGTTAGCGCAAGGGTTACCCTGCGTCAATAATCCTCCCGCCTGCCAACGCCAGTCTTCATTTCAAAGCAAAGCCTGGCAGACAACCTGTCTTTAAATGACAAATAATAAACATGTTGCCTAGAAGGAGAAACTGACCATACATGTAGGGGCAGATTTATCAAGGGTCAAAGTGAAAATTCGAATTTTTTGAATTTCAAATTTTCTAGTTTTCTTAAGTGGAATTGACTAGGGAATAGGTAAAATTCGATTCAAGTTTTTTAAAAAAAATTGAATTTGATTTTCGAAATGTATCATGTACTGGCCCTTTAAGAATTCAAATTCGACTATTTACCACCTTAAAGCTGCCGAAATGTTTTTTTAGCCTATGGGGAATGTCCTGGGATCAATTTGGAGTTGTTGGCAGTCTTCCTGAAAATCTATTTTTTTCAGAGAAAAAACGTAATTCGAGTTTGCAGGTCAGTCCCATTCACCTGAGTTTGAAAATTTTTAATTTTTGGAAACATTTCTATTGCTCATTTTGATTTCGAATTTCGAGTTCATGGTAGTTTTTACAAACTCCCATGAACTCTAAATTCGACCCTTGATAAATTCAAATTTGATTTTGGAAATGTATCATTTACCAGCCCTTTAAGAATTCAAATTCGACTATTCGCCACATTTAGCCTATGGGGGATGTTCTGGGATCAATTTGGAGTTGTTTGCAGCCTTCCTGGAAATTGAGTTTTTTTCAGAGAAAATTTTGATTCAAGTTTGCAGGTCGATCCCATTCACCCAAGTTTAAAAAATTCGAATTTTTAGAAAAATTTTCATTGCTCGTTTTTTTTTTTAGAATTTAGAGTTCATGTGAGTTTATGGGAGTTTTTACAAACTCCCGTGAACTCAAGATTCGAGGGGGAAGCGGCCCTGGGTGCAGTCGTACCCCCTCGCTCCGCCAGTAGTTACACCACTGCTATGTATGGCCGCATCTCAGTACCTTGACAGCTGTTGCTGCTGATCTATGGAAGGCAAATGGTTAAATATTTGCAGAAAACAGTTTTCAGTAAGGATACATAAATGCAAGAGCAAACACAATAAAGTGTATTAATCCTATTTTATGCCCTCAGTTACTAGGAAATATATATATGCTGATCCGAAATGCATTTCAGGACAAATAGGATTATGCAAAGACGTGAAATCTGTAAAACATGTTCCCATTAACGAGAGGACACCATTTGTATCCCTTTGCCAAGCCGCTAATATAATGGACTTAGTCATAGCACAGCATGGAACGTGTGCCTTGCTCTTGTCACCTTAACAAATATGGCTCTGACAACAATCAGTTCTTGTTCCTAAAACATTCTGACAGCCAAAAGAAATGTCATCCCTTGTTTTATCTCAGCATGGGCATTTCTTGTGCAGCCAGCAGATGCTCAGCAAGGGAGGACTGGAGCTTTTGCCATCCCTGTCATTAGAAAATATGTAGGAATAATAACTGGATCTATTGGATCAACAAAAATACAGATGACTCAGTTCTTTGGAATAGATCATACAGTATATCATCTGCAACATCAGCATCGACTTGGAATATTCTTACTATTGTAGTACATTATTTCCTTTAATACAAATGTTTCAGTAAATCAAGGCACCCAAGGCACACTGGGGCTTACACCACAGGGGCTCCCACTTTCCCCCAGGCCCCCAGCCGCAACTCCCCTCCAGGCCCCCCCTGACCCAGACGCAACCCCCCAGACTCCCCAAGGCAACTCCCCTCTTGTCCCTCCACCCCAGTTGCAACCCCCCTCCGACACCAATCCTGCGTACCTGTTCTAATCTATGAGCAGTAATTTGGGCCAAGTGGGAGATCAGGGGGCAGCATGGGGTCTCAGGCAGGTCTCAGACCAGGTCTGGGTCACCAGCAATTGGGCAAAAAAGCAACATTGGGTGCAAATCATTATGTTTTTGCATTTTGAATCTTGGATTCATTGTTCAGAGCAGTGTTGGAGTTCAGCATGGCCACTGAGCTTTAACACCCTGTTCAGCAAAATGGAATTTACTGCTTTGATCGACGTTTTACATGTTCTTGCTGACTGTAAGGAAATTTTCAAACAGAAAAAGATTAGTAAATATACATGACAATTACAATTTAAACTGCCAAAATATTTTAGGATTCCTCAGTTCAAATTTAAGTAAATGTTTTTCTAAAAGTTTTTGAATTATCTGATGTTTCATTTAAAATATTGCCAATTACAGCCTCATCAAAGAGCTCAATGGTTCCTCCTACAAGCTAAAAGACTAAATCAAAATATTTTGGAAGTGTATTCGGGACATTTATTTATAACTGAGGTGAGAAAAACAAACCCATAGCGAAGAGAGTCCTCATATAATAACAGTATATATAGACCTTCCTTTAGTTAATATTTTCAAATCGTTTCACTGAAAAACTGATATTTATTCTTCCAACCCTAATGCATTTTAATACCAAAACAGTCTTTGCATGAACAGATTAAATGATGTTGTTATTTTGTACAATTTGACCCCGTGGGCCAGATTGTCCAAAAGCTGAATTTCTAAACACACATTAATGGATTCATATTTTATATGATTTTTTTGAATGATCCTTTAAAAAGCACAGTAGAAATATGTGGAACCTTTTGGAAATGTCCTTCCATAAAAACAGCTTTTATTCAACACTGATTTTATGTATACTGTATATCTATATTTTATCGGCACTAATATTCCCATAGGAGCAATGTGACTCTTATATTATTAGGTTTTACTGTATATATTTTTATATTTTTACCTTGGTAAGCATTGCAGAAGGTCATTGGGTAGGCTTCAATGAACAAGGCATTCTATACGTATAGTTGTAGAGGTTTACAGAGGGTCTCCTGGGAAAGTGCAATGTTGGCATTTCAAAGACAGGGTATATATTATAAGAAAATGCTTGAATGTGAGATAAAGTGATAAAAGAGAAAAAGGAGAGTTATAAGTCCCTTGTGTAGATCATGAAGAATACGGTAAATCTTGCATCACGATCGAAAGCTTCCAGTAGACCAACTTAAGCCCTTGCAGCTTTGTTATTGACAGAAATATCCACATGTTCAGTGCTACAATTCCACCTATTAATGGGGTTTGTGTTATAGATGTCATTAAAGGGGATGTAGACAGCCTAAAATTAATGGAATTTAATAGAAACCCCTATTTCTTAACCATCATCGTCATTTATTGATACAAAGCTAGAAAGTTACACAGTGCTTTACATTAATTTATAATAAATATAATAAAATTTCAATAATTAAAAAAAAAAACAAGGTTTAGAGAATAAAAATGGGATCAGAGGCTGTTCACAAGACCTTACAATCTAAAGGAAGGAGTTTTCAATAAACATGTAGGGATGTGAAAATGTAGGCACATTACTGACAGGCACATCCCTAGTAATATGGACGCCTAAGTGGATCCTTAAGGGAACCTTGTGCTTATGTAACCCGTGTAGTTCTCACAGTGTACACCAGATGGCACTGTGCAGTAGTATAAAGGTCTTGGGAACCATGAGGTCTGGGTCCATTGCTTTAGCCCAACCAAGCAGGCTGAAAGGGAATGGGTATACAGTATGTCGACCCTAGGCACATTGGCCCTGGTAATTAGATAGCATACTCTTTCATAGATCACTCTTAGTTGAGCAGCTCAAGGCTCCACCGAGGATATTAGAGGGATTAAGATCCCAGGGTATTACTGACCTGGAGTAGGGACTAAATTGTTGAGACTAGGGATGATAGGAATTCCCCTAGTCTGCCACTGGAAGATATCCTGAAAACTGGGCAATACCCCTCACAAGCTGCCACACTCTCTGCTGTATATTCCCTGGCCTGCAGGGATTCAGCCTATACTGTTTCTGTGAGTACATGCTACCTTTATGCTGTCTGATTGTTCTATACTCCATTGTGGATATCTGCTATGTGCTATGTTAATTAAAGACAGTTCATTGTTTAAGAGTTAAAGAACTACTGGCGCCCATCATTGTGCTATTGCACCAGGTTACAGTTGCACTACACCCTGCCTCCACCCCGCTGCAAGGGCTTACCCCTGAGAGAGAGGGCCCTCATATGTGGTATAACCACACACTGATAGTAGCTTAAACTGACCAAAACAAAGTCAGTTTACTATAGCACTACAAACATATCTTTTTTTTTCATGCACACAGATAAAAGTCCTCATCCCTTGCCACATAAGACAACTAGAGCTCCAACCCTCTTCCAACTATTGTGGTCATGCTCTCTAGTGAAATTTTTTTTTACATTGAGAATGAGTGTTAAAAAGTTTAAGTTTTTTGCTTAGCATTATAAATATAGACTTCCTAAAGGGGCCATATTCACCTTCTGTTAAAAATGCATTCTGAATGGAAATATATATATTTTCCTAATGTTTTGCACTAATAAAAAACATTTTTTTTACTGAACTTCCTTCCCTCTCTCCCTTTATAAAGGTATTTGGAGTTTTCTTATCTTCCTGAACAAACCACTCCCTTCTCTAAGCTGCAGCCTTTGAGCAGCTCAAGATCAGAGTGGACAGGTAATTAATTTTATCAGCTTCTCCTCTGCTCGGCAGAACCAGGAAGTGACAGGAAGTGCTACAGTTGTTTCCCTTTATTTGTTTAGTGGCAGATATAAGAAAGTTGAGATGCTTCTTGATTAAAAGAATAGGGCAATGTATGTTCAGCACAAGCTCTATACAATGGGCTTATGTCTAGAGATGGTCAAATTTGACCCGTTTCGTTTCCCCAAAAATTTGCTGCCGGCGAAATGTCGCAGACACCCATTAAAGTCTATGGGTGTCAAAAAAATTTTGTCGCGCGTTGACATTTTTTTTGATGAGCGTCTTTTTTTCTTTGATCGCACGCCGCTATGCAAGTCTATGGGCTTAAATTTTTTGGTGAAACAAGGCGAAAAAATTTGCCATCCCTACTTATGTCCCTTTAATTAACTCCAGACCAAAAAGTTCAAATTTATATACAATCTTCAGTGGTTCATGGATGATGAACCACAGTAGCTGAAGATACATATGCATTTGCCCTTTAACCAAGTATTTTTGCTGGCTAAAGTTTATTGCCCAAGGCAAATGCCTCCTCCAAATACCTTCCCTTAACAAACTGCTCTAGTGCTGAGAATAAAAAGATACTATAGTCTTTACAGACAGCAGCATTGTGCAACATGAAACAAAGTGTAACGAAAGCATAAAATGCATTTCTTCAGGCTTATTAACATAACGCCCTGTTTTAATGGATTTCAGGAAAGGCAAACTCAAAGGCTCCAACTATGGCAAGCTGCAGATGTCTGACCTTTTGAGAACAGCAGTCTGTGAAACATAGTGAAGCACAACAAATTAGTCTTCTTTATGACATATTTATCTTTCTTTCATTTTTAAGTTCCATTTATTGCAGTAACTGTGCTTGGATCCTCTATAAAACCAACACTTCCCCCCTATATTTCCCTGTGTAATGGTTACTGATATTTTATGGCATGATGAGGTATTTGTGACTTTATGTCAGTCGTGTTATTATAAGGAATAACTCTTTAAGGACTGTCTGGGCTCAGGAATAAACATACTTTTCTCCTGGCGAGACTTGGCAGAACCATGGATACATCAGAACAAGCAGGAAATATTATTTTAATGATGCAGTAATACAAACCCATCACAGTTGATATATTTGGCGACCCCTGTAAAGTAGCCAGGAATAATGGGATATCTAATGTGCGGATATATTTTAAAAATATATATAATATTGCAGGTGGTATCTTAATACAGTATGTACAGTGTTTGCCAATAAATGGCTAGTGAATTTTGACTGTGACAATTACGTTTTTCTTACAACCTTGAAAGATACAGGGGGAGGTCATTCAAGGATATTTTGATAAATAAAAAAATAAATGATAAATCCCTTTAGTGGGTATGAGGGCCACCATCAGAAATAGTGGTATCCCATACAATATTGTTAGCAAGATACTTCCCACACTAGAGGGCCCAAGTTATAAATCTACTGCCCACAAGCAAACAAAACAGAGGGGCTTGATCAATACACATTCCCTAGTCCCCTATAATTTAGTTTCTATGCAAGTTAATGTATTTTCAAAAACAGGAGTTTCTAGTTATAAAGTTATGATCATAAAATTGCCACCATACCATGTCAAGGTAAACCCCATATGGTGGTCCTTAAAGGGATACTGTCATGGAAAAAAATATTTTTTCAAAATGCATCAGTTAATAGTGCTGATCCAGCAGAATTCTGCACTGAAATCCATTTCTCAAAAGAGCACACAGATTTTTTTATATTCAATTTTGAAATCTGACAAGGGGCTAGACATATTGTCAATTTCCCAGCTGCCCAAAGTCATGTGACTTGTGCTCTGATAAACTTCAATCACTCTTTACTTCTCTACTGCAAGATGGAGTGATATCACCCCCTCCCTTTCCCCCCAGCAGCCAAACAAAAGAACAATGGGAAGGTAACCAGATAACAGCTCCCTAACACAAGATAACAGCTGCCTGGTAGATCTAAGAACAACACTCAAAAGTAAAAACCCATGTCCCACTGAGACACATTCAGTTACATTGAGAAGGAAAAACAGCAGCCTGCCAGAAAGCATTTCTCTCCTAAAGTGCAGGCACAAGTCACATGACCAGGGGCAGCTGGGAAATTGATAAAATGTCTAGCCCCGTGTCAGATTTCAAAATTGAATTTAAAAAAATCTGTTTGCTCTTTTGAGAAATGGATTACAGTGCAGAAGTCTGTTGGAGTAGCACTATTAACTGGGGTGTTTTTGAAAAAAAACATGTTTTCTGATGACAGTATCCCTTTAACCATTTAACTGCAGTCATAGTATTCAAAGGCTGGCACCTCCCTGCATGGTAGCATTTCTTGGGATAAGTGTCTCCTGACCTGGCCATTGGTTTCAGTCAGAGAGCTTATTCCTCCCCCTCCATTAGCTTTTAAAGGAAAAAGGAAAAAGATTGATGAGACCACAGCATTGGTTCCAGATGCTTAATTTCAGCTTAATCTCAACTTTTAAAAAAGAGAGAGAGTGTGCCCAGACCGATACCCATTTTAAAGACAGAGGGCCATCATTTAAAACTACTAGCCTACAACTACTAGCCTACAAGGCACCCTGGCCTTCCAACTAATTAGAATTGGACCCCAATTAAAATAAAACTGTGCACATATATTTAGGACACTTTACCATGTCTCCAGTCTACCCAGGTCACACCCAATTACCCTAAGACATGAAACGTTCCCATACTTGGTTAAAACCATGGCCATTCTGCTCCTTTTTGGTCAGTATGTGGATTCTAACTACCACACGGCCCTTGACATGATCCCCACGTGTATGCTTCTGATGACAGGGACAACTGTACAGTAAATAAGAACCTCCTGTTGAAATATACCGAACCAAATCTGAACCCTAATTTGCATATGCAAATTAGGTGTGGGAAGGGGAAAACATTTTTTACTTCCTTGTTTTCTGACAAAAAGTAATGCGATTTCCCTCCCCACCCCTAATTTGCATATGCAAATTAGGATTCAGTTCGGCTGGGCAGAAGGATTCGGCAGAATCCTGATGAAAAAGGCTGAATCCTGGCCGAATCCTAAACCAAATCCTGGATTCGGTGTATCCCTAATTTTTAAAGGCATATTTATCAAAGGGTGAAAGTGAAAGTTCACCATTTTGATAAATATGCTTTTAAAAATCTCATTGAAATAAATGGAGAGAGGAGGTATTTCACGCTAGTGGCTGTGGCGATCTCTAACTTTTTTTTATCACTCTTTGATAAATATACCCCTAAAGCTGCATGCTGAGTCAGTAACGGTTTTGTTAGATCTACAATAGTGATGGGCGAATTTGGGGCATTTCATTTCACCAAAAAATTTGCAAAACAGCGCCGGCATCTCGTTTTTGATGCCGGCGTTCGTTTTTTGATGCCGGCATCCGTTTTTGGCGAAATTGCTCCAGCGTCCAAAAAAACAGACACCGGCGTTCATTTTCTTTTGACACCGGCAAAAAATTTGCCCATCACTAATCTACAAATGACAAAATGATTGTGTATGCTATATTTGGAACATTTACTGTTAACATTATGGTTTTCCTAGAGTTCTTCCGAGTAGCCAACACCCTGTTTTGCAAAACAAGTGATGAGGTGAATGAAGACATAAATTATATTATATGGAGAGAGTAAGATAATGTCTTTACATCTTGTGCTTCATATCTGCTGTTTTCAAGGCTCATTAATCCCTACTTCTTATTTGATCAATATATTAGATGGTATTTTGCAATTAAGATTGAAAATTAAACAGCAATGTATGAGTAGCATTTTTTTATCACCCATATTTATTTTTACTGCAGAAGTGATCGACACATCAGCCAGGGTGATGTTTTAATTAAAGGATTTATATGTAGCAATGTGAAACAAAGACTATAGTTATTTTTTAATTCAATTTCAAGGCATGCAATTTCTATTGGAGAAAAATGTTTTCCAGATAACAGATCTTTCTCTATTTTGGTTCTTCATACCTTAAGTCTACAAGAAAATCGTGTACACATGAAATAAACCCAATAGGCTGGTTTTGCCTCCAGTAGGTATTAATTATATCTTAGTTTGGATCAAGTTAATTGTACTGTTTCATTATTACAGAGAAAAAGGAAATTATTTTTAAAAAATGTGGATTATTTGGATAAAATGGAGTCTATGGGAGATGGCCTTTCCGCAATGTGGAGCTTTCTACATAACATGTTTCTGGATAACGGATCCAATACTTGTATAAGCAAGTGCTAAGGTGCAGAAATCATAGTTGTGCCTATAGAAGTACCACGGGTCAATTCAATATATAATTCACTCTGTTTTCTTTACCAAACCTACATTTATACTTTAAATTTGATTGCAATTTATATCCTTGTAAATGTGAAATTGAGGAAAACACGCTATGTCCTAGTCATTAATGTGTACAGAGAACATCTGCAATTTCTACTCTCCTAAACGCCACGGATAATTTATGGAACAATAACCAGCAAAAACTGTGCCTGATTCGTCCATTTTTTTTTCTTTCTATTGAAAGAATTGGAATATGCGCACCACCTGGAATTTTCAGCCGTGTTAAAACAGCTTGATTTGTTATCCCCAGAAAGTGTGAAATGGATAGTTGCGAGGGCTCTGTAATGCTGCACAGACGTTAGAAAACTGTTGATCTAATAAATTCTGCCACAATGGGAAATGGCACAAAAGGGTGTGCAGTTAATGACAAGTTGTCAAGGAAGAAGAAAAATGGCGTGTGTTTAAATTTAAAAAAAAAAAAATGAGTTTAGCACATTTTGGCTCTATTTCCTTTACGTGGTATCTTTAAGCTTTGACGTGAAGTTGGCAAATTTCGGCTATGAGTCCTGTGTCTAGGAATTACAACAGCTGTTAAAGCATTAGATTAGAACACCCGGCTCTCATTGTGAGCAGCCTGGAGTCCCACAGGGTAACGTTAGCTATTCTCTGATGTATCATAGATTTTGAAAGCAAACTTCAGCAAGTTCCCCCTCACTCGTTGTTTAGTTAACGTTAAGTGATTTCCTGATCTGTTTTTTAAATTGTAATGTCTAGCAAAGGCTCCCATCTTGCACTATTGAGACGGACTAATATGAATTCCCATTGGTTGTTTAATGGAAATCGCTGCATTTAATGTTATATTTGTCTGTCATTGAGAGTGCTGGCATGAAATACACAACTGACACATTCGGAGAAAAGTCAAGAGCTGGCTTCTAAATATAGAAATGCTTGTTTATGAGTTTTACATGTGTGTATGTGTCTGTCTGTTTGTGTGTGTATGTAAATGGAACCCACAAAGTACAAATTGTACTCACACAAAGTTATATATATATGAAATAATGCATCCCATGCCCTTGTGTGTTTGGGGAGGAGCAGGAGGGTGACATTTATTTAGTGTGGTCACAAAAAGAAGACTTCCCATTGAAAAACATCTAAATATTTATAAATCTATAGTTGTTGGTCTCTATATGGATAGTCTAAATTTCCCTAAAGATTCTCTTCTTATACCTCAATGCAGAGGAAGAGAGAGACATATTTATTTAGGGCACATACCAAGACAGAGACAGATATAGATAAAATAATCCATTCCGTGCCCTTGTGTGTTCAGCACATTTTTATTTTCCTTGTATTTTAAAGTAGGGACTTATATTACCCAGTCTTACCTAACATCAGAGTTAGGCATCAAAGCTACATCCTCCTCTATGTGGAGGAGGAGGGTGACATATTTATTTAGGGCGGTCACAAAAAGAAGGCTTTCCATTGGAGAACATCTAAATATTTTTGAATATATACTGTAGCTGTTGGTCTCTATATAGAAAGGCTCAGTCTCCCTTAAGCTTTATTACTCTCTGCTTATACCACAACGCAGAGGAGAAGAGTCGCATATTTATTTAGGGTGGTAACAAAGAGAAGGCTTTCCATTGGAGAACATCTTAATATTTATGAATATATAGCTACTGGCCTCTATATGGTGAGGCTAAATCTGCTTAAAACTTCATTACTCTCTGCTTATACCACTATGTTTAAAGGACTAGGAATGGTTGATTCATTAGGAGGGCAACATGTTAAGCACCCCCCAGTGAATACAGTCGCTAAGTTTTTATCTTTTAACTCCTTTTAGGGAAAAAAGTGCACTGACCTGAGGAAAGGACAACACTACCCAGCCCTTTTACTAACCTTTCCTAGGTGTTTTACTCCTGTAAAGGGTATTGTGCGTGCACAAGCTCAATGTCAAACAAATGATGCCTGGGATTAAGATAATGGCAAAAGAAAGATGGCGGTGTGGTGCTTTCTTAATTATATTCCTGGGCTGTGTCATTTTATACTTTAATGATTACTGGCCTGGGGAATTCAGTTAGTGATTGCATTCATAAGGGATGCCTAACATTTTGGCACCCTCTGTGTCTTGTACTTCAGTTAATTGCCTTGCTGACACTGTTTCCTTTGGAATCCATTGCTCCTAAATATATGACAAAGCAAAGGAAACTTTCAATTTGCCTATTTTCAATATTCCATTTTGTGGCAACGTTCGTGAACGAATAAAGAAATTAAACTTTTCCCTAAAATCACTTATTTCTAAGGCTAGAGCTTTTATATGAATGCACAGCCCCTGGGTACAACAGTATGAGAAATTTCAGAGCAGATGCACAGTAGAAGACAAGGCATCACTTTCTGCACAGGCATGCTCCACAGACCCAAAAAATCCACTGAAATGTATAGGAGGTTAATGCATGTGTGCCTGTTCAACTGAAAACTGAGATGGTGACACATGACCCAAAGTTCTGACACACTGTGATTGACTTGTGCCTGCTGTAGGAGAACGAGAGAGTGTTGAACATTTCTGAAGGCTTCAGGCTGGTGGGGAGTTTGTAGGCGCAACTGAATTTTGGCATTTCATTTCTTCAGTATGTACCCATATGCTCAAGCATAGAGACAGATAATAAACATATAGATTTATAAACTGGGAGTCATCCAGTGGACCGGAAATTTGTTTTTATTTATTTTATGCAGCATTCTTCAAATGTTCATGCTTGGGGGGAAATTCACTAAAGGGCGAAGTGACTAACGTTAGCGAAAATTCGCCAGCGTGATTTACTAATGTGTGCAGGCGTAACTTTGCTAGATAGACTCTAGCACTACTTCGTACTCTTACACCAGGCGAAGTTTCGCTACTCTTACACAAAGATGCGCCTTTTACTCAACGTTACCTGTTCCTCCAGACTTGCCTTGGCCAGCTCAAACCAGGCGAAGTACAATGGAATGTATAGGGCTTCTTCAATTTTTAGTTGAAAATTTTTCTAAATCCCAAAAAACTCTGGCGTCTTTTACTTTTTCAGGGTGATAGGCTGCAAAAGTCCATAAAATTTTTTTTGGGTACTCGGGCTCCCCCCTACATATCCTAACATATGGCACATAAACTATACACTGGGCTCATGTGTAGGGCAATATAACAACTTTACTTTATTTTATTAAGGTTTCCTGGGCTTGTGTAATGTAATGTATTTGCTGCAACATACAGTATACGTCCATTCAACTTTAACTTCGCGCCGTATGCAAATTAGCCACCACTAGCACAACTTCGCTTTGCTTGGCACAGTAACGCTAGCGCAACTTCGCCAGAGTTCGGCACCCTGGACGCAACCTCGGATTTTAGTGAATTAGCGTTGTCCTGGCAAATCTATGCATGGCGAAGTGTTGCGATGTGAGCGAAGCCGTCGCTGGCGAATTTTCGGAGGTTAGTGAATTTGCCCCTTGGTGTATGTGAAGGTTTTCATTCATCTAGATCCTGGTATATCTATAGTAATAAATCAAATCAACTGGACTTGCTGTATTTTTCCATTGAAAACATTTCAATTGGAAAATGAAATTTAGAATCGAGAAAGCCAGTCGGATGATTAGTGAAATTTCTTCAAGAGAAAAATACAGCAAGTCCAGTTGATTTGACTTATTACTATAGTTTATTCATGACCTCCCATGCAATTGGGAGACCATTTTCACTTCCCTCTTTGAACTTGTGGCTGTGTTTGTATATAATGTTAATAATAATAATAATAATAATAGATAGGCAGCCTTTTACAATTGTTCTTGCTACTGTATTTGGGGAGAGAACCCTGAGTAAGGTGATCAACATTGAGAAACTACAAAAGGGGATTAGTTGGTAAATAGGAAACATTATTTGTCAGTGACACTTGGCAAATGAGCAAGCACAATACTTGCTGGTGAAGCAAAATACATTGGCCTGACTGCCTTCCCAGCAATGTTCTCCAGGAACTAAGAAGATACAGCCAGGCCAATCTATCTTGCCAGCAGCCCTGGAGCTCCCAAACCAAATTATAAAATGAAAGATAAGCGAGTCATAAATCATTTTGAGAGCAACTGACTGCAATAAATCTACTTAGACATTAACATTGGTGTCCTAGGGATTACTGTGTTGGTCCTGCCCTTGCCACGTTCTAGCCATGCTTCTTACATCAGCTAATAGCACAACAGCAGCTTGAACCCCCTCTCTCAAATAGCTACTGAGTAACATTGCCCAACAAAAGTTGCCTTAATAATACTAAAAATCTTACTATTGCTGTATGGTGCCAAATATTTTCCCAATATTTATCAGTTTCAGTCAAAGTAGTGAAGTCCTCCACCTTAATGATCTGATCACACATGAACTGCCCAAGTGAGATCACCTTGACAATGGGTAAATATTATCAACTGTGATTTTATGGATAGATTTTGGTTTTTGGAAGCAAGCCATGAGCACATCCTTCCGTAACCAAGAAAAGCTGAGCAGAATAGTAGCAGTATAAATAAACAGGAGAGGGCAGTATCAAATGATTTAAAAAATATGACTAAGTGGTCTACACAACCATTGTTAGCATGTCCAGATTGTCAAGATGGAGAGCATTCGTTGGCATGACATAGATCAGGATAGTGGCTGCCTTAATAAAGTTGAATATACTGTATTAAAAATTATATTACAGCATATAGACTTTAGTCAAGACCATTTTCCAAACTCTAAAAATGCATAAACGTTATAAAAATGCTTTATATTTCAACAGCAAAGGGGTACATTGCTATATATTTAATTTAAAAGTGAAATATGTCGAGAAGAAGGAAAACTGTGCACTCAATAAGAATGCAGTTTAAAAGCAAATAAAAATATATTCAATTCCTAATCATGATATATTTAAACTTACTGCATAGAGCATAAAAACATTATTTCAGTGGTGCCCTGTTGTCTGGACGGCTATGACAAATGGAATATTAAAAAGGTTTAATGTATAAACATATTTAGAAAACATTCTAATTCATTTATTGTAAAGTCATTTGTATAGGCTCTAGCGGTACAATCCTTAAAAGCTTTTTTTTTTGCAGATTGCTTTAATTCTCACTCTTTCCTTGACCTTCCTTGATGATTACAGCCTCCTTCTAATTACCCATCCTACATTCCAGCTTGTGTCTGCAGTTTATCCAAAATATAGCAGCTGTCAGCTACAATTATCTCCATTTTTCAAGAAGGAACACTAATCTTAAAATACAGGTTGTTATAACTTGAAACAGCTTGTTGTAACATTTATAAATATACATGTATATGTCAAACATTCTATAGGATGTTTGATAGAGTTTAAAAGAATAGCAGAACTTCTGTGTGTGCTCTTAGCTGCTTCTTCATTTTCTTCTCGAGGAGTGAACTACTAAAATATTATATAATTCCATGCTAAAACATGATAATCGTGGTAAAATTGATTATCCTGTATGGAATCAGGGTTTATAAAGTGTAATATTTATATACATAAATGCACCAAATCCAAGATTCAGTTTAGTATTCATTCAGGATTAAGCCTCATGCCTGGCCAAACCAAATTGGAATCCTTAAAGGGATTCGGAAAACATGTTTATTTCAAAACGCATCAGTTAATAGTGCTACTCCAGCAGAATTCTGCACTGAAATCCATTTCTCAAAAGAGCAAACAGATTTTTTTATATTCAATTTTGAAATCCGACATGGGGCTAGACATTTTGTCAATTTCCCAGCTGCCCCTGGTCATGTGACTTGTGCCTGCACTTTAGGAGAGAAATGCTTTTTGGCAGGCTGCTGTTTTTCCTTCTCAATGTAACCTAATCTGTCTCAGTGAGACATGGGTTTTTACTATTGAGTGCTGTTCTTAGATCTACCAGGCAGCTGTTATCTTGTGTCAGGGAGCTGCTATCTGGTTACCTTCCTATTGTTCTTGTGGCTGCTAGGGGGGAAAAATGGAGGGGGGTTAGTTATATCACTCTAACTTGCAGTACAGCAGTAAAGAGTGATTGAAGTTTATCAGAGCACAAGTCACATGACTTAGGGCAGCTGGGAAATTAACAATATGTCTAGCCCCATGTCAGATTTCAAAATTGAATATAAATAAATCTGTTTGAATATAAATAAATCAGTTTTTTTCCCATGACAGTATCCCGTTAAAATCACATGACTTTTCATCACACAAACAGAAAATAATTTTTTTTTAACTGCACATGCCGCATGTGGTTCTTTTTCTCCCTTCCTAGTGCTAATTTGCATATGTAAATTAGAAATTAAGATTAGGTTCTGTATTTGGCCAAATTGTTCATAAAGGATTCCGGATTCGGCCAAATCCCAAAACACTGGATTAGGTGCATCCTTAAAATAAATCAATATCCCATGAGGCCACGAGGGGAAGTGGTGATTAAATGCAATTGCACTCAAAACTGTCTGTTGGGATGGCATTATTTCCAGTGCTTGGCATCAAAATAATGTCTATGCATGACTCTTTCACTGCAAGTCTGCTGTGCACATTCATTTGCTGTTAGTCCCTACAGTCACTTTTCCCCATTATTAAGACACATTTTAGAAACCTCTTCTATCACTGGTAACATGGCCCTATTCTGAATAGTGTGCTTGAACCTTCCTTGTGCGGGGACCCTACATTTTCAATGACAGCATTAGAGGGACAATGCTTCACCATAAGATATTTTCCCATCACATTCACACAACGCACACTAAGGTAGATTCCATCAAAAGCAAATTAACTTTGGAAGTGATGGAGATAGTGCCCAGGTCAGACTCAAACTCAAGACCACAGTGCCGAAATAAGTATTTTCCCCATTGATCTTTACTTTCAGTCATTTTATTTATTTCATATACTACAGGTATGGGACCTATTATCTAGAATGCTCGGGACCTGGGGTTTTGTGGATAATATAGCTTTCTGTAAATTTGATCTTTATACCTTAAGTCTACTAGAAAATCATGTAACTATTAAGTAAACCCAATAGGCTGGTTTTGCTGACAATAAGGAGTAATTATATCTTAGTTTGGATTAAGTACAAGCTACTGTTTTATTATTACAGAGCTAAAGGAAATAACTTCCAAAAATTTGTATTATTTGGATAAAATGGAGTCTACGAGAGATGGACTTTCTGAATAACTGTTTTCAGGATAACAGATCCCATACCTGTACAATAATTTATGCATGTAACAAAGTAGTTACATAATTAATTTGGCCCCCTAGTCATTTATATATATACATTTGTCTAGGTTTGCATAGGTATTTGTATCTATATGCACTGGGAGGGGTTAGACATGATTATTTTTTTCTTTTATAACCCAAATTAACTATGTAAGATTTGTAATATGAATGTCTTTGTGTCTTTTGCCTTTTGAACAGTAAAAATTAACTGTACTCTGCATTTACATTCTAAACGTATCTACTTTGTTCACTGGGTACTTCAGCTGAAGAAATAATAATCCTACATCTGACAACTCAATTACTGCAATTATAAATGCTGGAATGCAAATAGTTTCTGTGTCACCTATGCATAGTTACATAGTTAAATTGGGTTGAAAAAAGACAAAGTCCATCAAGTTCAACCCCTCCAAATGAAAACCCAGCATCCATACACACACCCCTCCCTACTTTCACATAAATTCTATATACCCATATCTATACTAACTATAGAGCTTAGTATCACAATAGCCTTTGATATTATGTCTGTCCAAAAAATCATCCAAGCCATTCTTAAAGGCATTAACTGAATCAGCATCACAACATCACCCGGCAGTGCATTCCACAACCTCACTGTGAAGAACCCCCTACGTTGCTTCAAATGAAAGTTCTTTTCTTCTAGTCTAAAGGAGAAAACAACCCCAACCTTAACAGTCTCCATTCCTCTAACCAGTTTAGTTGCACTTAGTATCTGCACTCTCTCCAGCTCATTTATATCCCTCTTAAAGACTGGAGTCCAAAACTGCACTGCATACTCCAGATGAGGCCTCACCAGGGACCTATAAAGAGGCATAATTATGTTTTCATCCCTTGAGTTAATGCCCTTTTTTATACAAGACAGAACTTTATTTGCTTTAGTAGCCACAGAATGACACTGTCCAGAATCAGACAACTTGTTATCTACAAAAACCCCTAGATCCTTCTCATTTAAGGAGACTCCCAACACACTGCCATTTAGTGTATAACTTGCATTTATATTATTTTTGCCAAAGTGCATAACCTTACATTTATCAACATTGAACCTCATTTTCCAGTTTGCTGCCCAGTTTTCCAACTTAGACAAATCACTCTGCAAAGTGGCAGCATCCTGCATGGAATGCATATCCAGTACATCACTGCACAACATGTTTTAAAGATAATTGTCTCATTATTGTTTCTAATATGGACTATAGAAACAAGTTCACTGAAACAAGCTGAAAACTGTGCATTTATCTACAGAATGTACCATGGCAGGTCATTGATGACCTTTTTGGAGATTCCTTCAGCCTTCACAATAGACTGATGGGATGCAGGGGTCTGATTTGCTGGTTAGAAAACCCTGTTCTATACTGAAGAACCCCAGAAAGAGCAAAACGATTCAGTAGTTAGGATCTGATCAGAAACTACCTTGGGCATTCATTAAAACCAAGTGAGTGACCTTTAATTTACATGGCATTCAAATTGGAGACTTGCAGAATTGTTCTCCTTCGTAGGATTTCTTCTCCTTTGCCCACAGATGAGTAAATGGTATCATCCGTCTTAATGCTTTTAATGTGGTTTCTTCCATGAATTATATCCCGAGACATGAAGTGTAAATCAATGACTTGTTCATAACAGTTACCCCGAGCCCAGTTTGCTCACCCAGATACAGTATATGACTGGAGCAGGGTCAGTTACAAGATCCGAAAGCAAAAACCAGTACAGCTGTTTCAATTCTCCTCCAAAAACTCGTGCCAGTGTGGCAAATGGAAAGTATTTAGTATAATATAACTGCTGAAAAGCCATGAACAAATCATAACTAGATATTGTGTAAAAAGCATTTCCAGTTAGATGGTATTGTAATATTACATCCCCCAGTGCTTCCAGAAAGGCATTCATTTGTAGGATTCATTTGCATTGTTATTTACAAATGCGTGTCATTACTTCAGCATGTTGCGTTGAGACATCCGTTTGAGCACTTGTTGAAAACACTTTGAGCACTTGTTGAAAAAAGTGGTGACTTTGCCTGACATGGTCACGTTCCAGGACAATATTAAAATAAAATAGATGTTTATTTCTTTGTTACGGCACAATAGGGAAGCGCATGACATGAACAGAAACATCTGCATTAGAAAAATGCAAACTATAATTATGGTAAACTATATTTAACAATGCAAAAGGGAGGAATACATTTCATATTCGCTTTTTAATGTTACCATAAGATGCATACAAATGGAGACATAAAAATTACAATATAGTGGAACCTTTAACTATAAATGTGCTTTTATGCGATGCTGTGTAGGTGGAATAAGGTAAAACCAAAGAAAAAGGTCATTGCATGGACTCGGAGTGATGGCCAAATGAAAAATGGTTAATCGATCCTTGATAACATAGAAGCCAATATTACGAACCCATGTTTATTGTGAATTTTTCATTTTCTCCTATTTTATTAATGTTTTTTTGATTATCTACAATTTAGCTTCTACATTTAGTTGGTCTCCAATGCTGTGGGAAAATAAAAGGCGAGTATTTGCGTGGAGCGTGCCCATTATTCACAGATGTGGCTTGCCCCTCAAGGGAAATTTACAGTGATACAAGTGGTAGAAGAGAATGGGAAAGCTTCAGGACAAATGTATTAGCTACTTTAATATGAGAACCATAAATTTGACTCTGAGAGGTTGTATGTTCTTAGAGTAGTTAAAGGAAAATACAGAAATGACAGGAAAGAAAATGGTTTTGTAACAAATATATATATAAATATTCACATGCCACAGAAACTTTCCCAGGATGGTCACTAAGCTCTCATTCTTAATGGGCCACCTTATCAGGGCTGCCCACCTGCCCATTGTTGGATGTACTGTGGACCCCCAAGAGATTTTTAAGCACCCAAAAGTTCCAATAACCTCTGTAAGTGATTAAAATGTTATTATCTGGCCCCTAAATATGTCATATATTTAAGAAAAGCTTGGCAATTATCTGGAAACTGTCAGTATTGTCCTGTTTTTTTGTTGCAGTTGAGATAAGAGTCTTACATCTAACCAAGCTCTGCTTAGAACCATTGATCCATTTATGAATAACCAAAGAAAGTTAAGCCCTGACTAGTGCGATAATAATTTGGGCCTTCTGGTGTGATGATAGGATTTATAGAGACTATTGATATAAAATGATAGATCATTATGTCCCAATGCTAAAGAATCTTGGTTGACCATCTGGAAATCAGATTACAGAGCTCAGCTGCAACGGAAGGCAAGATGTTAAGTTTAGAGGTACCCGAATTGCCCATTGCACTCATAGGCAACTTGGTGGTGTCGGCCACTTCTTTGAACATCATCCATATGCAAGAGAATGCAAGATGCTACCATGTACTTAACCCATTTTTACGGATAAATAAGTTTATTGCTCAGTAGCACTGCCATTAGTAGCAGACCAACTGCTTTATACCTACACTGCCATAAGTACAATGTACAGTATGCTGGTCAACACAGAGCGTTGGACTGGTCCACCGGGGCACCGAGAGAAATCCCAAGGGGCCCCAGCACCAGATCTGTGGGACAGGTGGAGAGCTCTGTTTCTCTATGGATGCCAGTAGAGGTACTCTGTAAGGGGGAGAAAGGTACAGGGGAGATTGACGATGGAGTGGGGGATTCGGCAGCAGGAGAGGAGGCTTTTGTGGTGAGGTTATCGTTAGGCCTAGAAACCTCAGTCCAACACTGTCAATAAAATGATTGCACACTTACATAAGCATAGAACTTGTGCTTGTTAATTCTTAATTGAAATTCCTGTTTAGAAGTGGTGTTGGCCATCACAGACTTTATAGAGAGTTTGTAATGGAGTCTTTGCTATACATACCAAATGCCCAATATCCACAATATTGCGGTCTGACAAATAAAACAGCAGGGTTTACTATTTCTCACATTTGGTTAGTTAAGAGCTCAAAGGCAAGAAAAATCTTTTTTTAGAAACTAAACTAATTGTTTTTCTAAGTTCCAAGAAAAACAAGACCAAGTTCATTACATATAGGTGACTGTCGAAGGCTGCTTTTTGGAACACTTTGTATAAACAAAATGTAAAGACTCCTCAGGGCACATAAGAAAGTCGTTGAAAATGAATAAGCCGCATTAAGAAACATATGGAAGTGCACCATGTTCTACATGCAGGTGTGAATTAATGGACACGTTTAATGTGTCTCTTATTACAGTTTTAATTCTTCTTGGAACTCAGTTGTTTCTTTCACTATCTTCATGGCTGGCTTGGTGATAATGTCCATGTTCTCCAGCAGAGCATGAGGAGGTTAAATCTATGATATAATGTGTTGTCTGCAGCTGCCCAGCTCAAATAAATTCAAGTATAGAAGCTGGAAGTATGGGAACATTTTCAAACATGTATGAAATTTTATATACAGAAATTCTTAAGACAAGGAAAATCAATTGCTTTTCAATCGATTTTTAATTTCTAGGTGGCAGATATTAATTTGAATTCTTTGACTGAAAGAGAATCCGTTATTCATACATTAAAAGACCTCAGCACTCATTGGCAGACCATTAAGTAGGTTTGTTTAGGAAAACGTTCCAGGTCAGCGGAGTTGAATACAATAAAATAAAAAAGACAGTTTAATACAATTGCTAAAGGTGGGGAATTCAGTGGATTTATATTACATTGAAACTATTAGTTCCATGTTTGCATATGGCTAAATAAAAAAATGTTTTTTACCCATAGAGGAAGCCTGGTTTTTAGAAGGATTAGTCCTACTGTTTCCTTGTTCAAGGGCGAAGGACATCTGAGGCAGTTTAGTCACGCCTATTCATTTCCACAAATGTAACTCGCCAGTAGCAGTTCACTGCAGGACTCCAATGTTTCTCATAAAACAAATCTGTTTTGAAATCTCCCCTTTAATTAATTTTCCATAAGTTCTAAGGCTGTTGGCTTTGGTCTATAATGTAGTGTCAATTGTATTATCCTGCTAGGAAGATTTCCTGCAATGCATTATTTAAGTCAAATGCCTTTAAATACATTCTTAAATTATTCAGTATTGAGAGCAGGGACGCTCCGCCAATGAGGCGAGTTGAGGCACTCGCCTCAGGCGGCAGCGCCCCCCTGGTTGCCAGGGGCGGCAAAAATGCCACCCCTGGCAACCGTTTTCCGTTTTAAACTAGGAAATTCACTAGCGACGTGGACCCCCCGCCAAACCCCATCTGGCGGTGAAGGTGAGTGCCGTGGGGAGGCAGGGGGCGGCAAAAACGAAGGCCGCCTCGGGCGTCAAATTGGGTAGGATCGCCCCTGATTGAGAGGTGTATGTATATTTATTTCCTGCTACATTGTTTTCCTTAAAAGTATTTCTGACTTGTTGATTCTGCCTTATACAAAAAATGTCATTGTTGTCAGATGCCCAGGCACAACTTTAGGAGACTAACCGGTTTAAAGTGTATAATCTTGGGTAAAACCAAGCAAATCTGTGGCAGGAATTTGTGCACCGACATAGCATTTACAGAGAGATTTCATAAACAAGTATTATTAATCCTAACTCAATGTGCACATATACAAGTGCTGCATTTCAGGCCTTGTGCTGGTCACTTGAATCTGTTTTGGTTCAAATGGTTAAAATT
This sequence comes from Xenopus laevis, assembly GCF_017654675.1. Classification (NCBI taxonomy): domain Eukaryota; kingdom Metazoa; phylum Chordata; class Amphibia; order Anura; family Pipidae; genus Xenopus; species Xenopus laevis. The sequence goes on from NC_054373.1 coordinate 24,214,569, forward strand.
CAATTAGGTTTGGTCAAAGCCAAAACAAAAGAAAGTTACTTCATTGTGTGCATTATTATCTGTTATTGATATAGTACCAACATATTTTAGAGTAAGGTAGAATTTAGCTGTCCCCAGCTCATCATTTATGTTTGGAGAGGCTGCACAGTCCTCAAGCATTTCCCAAAACTTCCAGCATATTTCCCAAAAATGTGTTTTCAAAAAAATTGGTTCAGAAGGATCAAAAACCTAACGCATTTTGGGCTCTGGCACCCTAAAAGAGATACTAACACCAGAAATTAAACTCTTTTTACATCTATCATAATATTGCCTTTGAAATCAACTTATACATTTTCCATAAAGTATTTGCCCAATGCTTTTACATTACGTGTCTGACTCCCTGTGTTCGTCTATGAGGGGGCTGCCATATTTGTGCAGCAGGAGTCCGTTAGCATTAGAAACTGTAACTGACAGGCTGAGATGGGACAGTCAGGTTCGCAAAACAGTCAGGTTTAAAAACTTCAACTAACAATTCCAAAAACAAACCTTTCAGCAAAAAATGATCAACATGACCTAAAGGTAACTTTTAGGGGCAGATTCACTAACTTCGAGTGAAGGATTCGAATGAAAAAAATTCAAATTTCGAAGTATTTTTTGGGTACTTCGACCATCGAATTGGTTAAATTCGTTCGAATTCGAACGAAATCGAACGAATCGAAGTAAAAATCGTTCGACTATTCGACCATTCGATAGTCAAAGTACTTTCCCTTTAAAAAAAACTTCGACCCCCTACTTCGGCAGATAAAACCTACCGAAGTCAATGTTAGCCTATGGGGAAGGTCCCCATAGGTTTGCTAACCTTTTTTTGATCGAAGGATTTTCCTTCGATCGTTGGATTAAAATCGTTCGAATCGTTCGATTCGAAGGATTTAATCGTTCGATCGAACGAAAAATCCTTCGATCGATCGATCGCAGGATTAGCGCTAAATCCTTCGACTTCGATATTCGAAGTCGAAGGATTTCAATTCGAGGGTTGAATTTCGAAGTATTTTTAACTTCGAAATTCGACCCTTAGTGAATCTGCCCCTTAATGTACATTCATATTTTAAAAAGTAGTTCTTTAATGTCAGTATCACTTTAATCATTGGCCAACATATTCTGCAACACTTTAGTGAGATAATATATAATTTACATCACTCCCAACCCCACTGAAGGTCTCTATCACATTCACATCCACTATGGCCACTTAAGAACCAGTAAACCTGCATGTATGTGTTTGGAGTATGAGAGGAAAACCACAGAGACACAGGGGGTTATTTATCAAGGCTGGAATTTATCTCTGTATTTCTAATATCCAACTCCGTATTCCCGAATGGATCTTACTTATGAAGAAAAAAGCCCAAAAAAATAGGGTCGGGCAAAACTCCGAAAACTCTGGAGATTTCCCTGAAAACTCAGAGTTTTCTTTAAAAACTAAGATTTTTTTCGGAATTTTCAAAGTTTTTTGCTCTATAACCCCAAAATCATCAGGTATCGGTACAGACATCAGCGCAGACACTGGGACCTTCCCCATTGACTTATGCAGGACCTCGAGAGCTTCTAGATGCTGGGTTTTCAGATTCTGAGTTTTTAGACCATCGGACAATAATAAATCTCAAAAAATTCTTAGGTTTTTTTTTTTTGCTCCGAAAACTACGACTTATTCAAGATTCAGATATTTGGAGCTTGATAAATAACCCCCACAGTGTCACCAGTTTATCAAAAATCATCAATTCATCAAAAGCACCAATGAGGAACTTCATATGAAAGGTATAGGTGATTCTATTAAAATCTATAAATGCTTTCTAGTGGAATCTCTTGGTTAGTCACTACTTCTGAATTAATAAGAAAACCTTCTTATTTTATAATAAATTATGTAAAAATGTTACCTTTCCAGAATAGAAATTGGACTAATCCCTGGATCAGTGCATTATAACTTAAAGTACTTGTATTTCTGATTACCGAAAAGACCTTTAAAATTTTTTTTACCTGGAAGGCAACTGTGAAGGGGTTAATCAAGTATCTTCCTGGTGGTCTCTCCTTTTTTTCAAAAGCTAAGTGGGATAATTGGAAGGATCATATCTACGCTAAGAAGGTTGTTTACCGTTTTGCTTTCATTTCTCTGTAGGCCACCCTGTAAATGATTATTCACGTCTTTCAGGAAAGCATTGCTTTCATTGGGTTGTGCTTTGCTAATAAAGATATAAATAATTAACTCCAAGATGATTCTATGTGTCACCAACAGTATACATTAGAGCTTGCAATAAAAATATGCAGTCAGTGATGTAGTGTTGAGGCACAACAGGACTCTTATATCTTCAAACATGCAAACAAATACAGCAATAAAGGCATTCCTGGTATCTAGAGTTTATATTGTAAACAATACCTTGGTCAATCTCCAAGACACAGTAGGAGGGTTTCCTTCATTCTTGAGTCTGTGTCCTTTGTGAACCGAGTCAAGTGATTTTATATCCCAGTTTGAAAGAATGTTTTTATAAGAATGCTGATAATTTATAAAGGAAATTGCCTAAGACACTGCTGACCAAATGAGTTAACAGATTGCTTTATGTTAGTGACTTGATGTTCTTTATTAGCCTTATATGGAAAGATCTCAGCTTATGCACCTCGAGGTCTGGTTTGGAAACCCCTGTGATTTAGATCCAGTCCCCGTTGCAGTGGAAAGTGGTCATAATACAGATTGCACAATTGAGTGATGCTAATTTTGCAACAATCAAGAAGCTGTTGATTGCAGAGTTACACAATATTGATAGCAGAAGGACAGACATTAGCCATAGATCTCTACATATTTGCCTCATAACCATTCAACGTCCATAGATGTCAAATAGAATAACAAGTCTGGGGCTGTTTACAGTAAATGTAATGTCACCAGCAATAATCTACCAACTGTAATTTTGATGACAATCTACACTGCTAATACAAGGCAAAAGTGACAACACAAGTCCATGAATGTGGTCTTCAGGCAAAATGCCCGCTCCCTCTCCCTCATTGATCTTGTCTTTAAGACATCTAATGAGATTTTATATTGGTGCATAAAAATGGACAATTTAGTTGCGAATAGATGACACCACATTCATTTTAGACCAACAACTAAGTCAAACAGCCATTTGTAGTCACCATTAGTGCATGAAAACTCCACTTCTGCTGCTTGTGTAAATATTTCTCAAAATCAAAAGCATGGAGATTAGTAGACGTATCATTCATCTCATCCTTAAGTCTTTTGAATTGATATCTACTTACTAGTGTAGATCCAAAAAAAACTGTGTTATTGTGTTAACTAAAAGAACTTTGTTATTAAACAAGACACAAGGAGGCTCATTTATCAACATTCTCATTTTAATGGTTTCAGAGGTTTTTGAAACTATAAATAAACAAATTTTCTCTAAAACCATGAATCCCATGTATTTTATTAATATGTCCAAATATAAAAACATGAACGCAAAAATCAGTAAAAATCTAAAAGGCTCAAAAATAGGATCAGCACAGCTCCTATTCAATTCTATAGAACCTCAACTACTTTTAGTTGCTGAAGTTTTTTGTGGTTTTTACACTTAGGGGCAGATTTACATAGGGTCAAATATCGAGGGTTAATTAACCCTCGATATTCGACTGCCGAATTGAAATCCTTCGACTTTGAATGTCGAAGGATTTAGCGATATTCCTACGATCGAAGGAATAATCGTTCGATCGAATTATTAAATCCTTTGAATCGTTCCATTTCAATCCATCGAATGAAGGATTTTCCTTCGATCAGAAAATTGTTAGGAAGCCTATGGGGACCTAACATTGGCCTCGGTAGGTTTTAGGTGGCGAACTAGGTGGTCTAAGTATTTTTTAAAGAGACAGTACTTCGACTATCGAATGGTCAAATAGTCGAACGATTTTTACTTCGAATCGTTCGATTCGATAGTCAAAGTCGTAGTCGAATGTTGAAGTAGCCTATTCGATGGTCGAAGTAGCCATATTCGACCATTCGAAATTCTAAGCATTTTTTCTTCTAATCCTTCACTCGAGCTAAGAAAATGGGCCCCCAAATAAATGTGGAATTGTTTTGAGTTTTAGAGACAAATTTTTGAAAAATACAAATTTTTAGGGAAAAAAAATCAGATTTGTGAAAAAAGCAAATGTTAGCAAATCGGCGCAATAGAGTATAAACAGATATATCATAATATGTAGCTTATTATCCTTAGTGGAAATAAACATATCATCAACAGCTCATGCTCAAACGTACAGTAAGCGTTTCATTCTTGTTCTGTGTTTTTTAATTAACAATACAGTATTTTTTAATCAAAGAATAAAACATTCTGAAGTAACTGAGAATGGCATGATCAATTTAGATTTTTGCTTTTCAAAAATATGCAAATCAATCTTAATAAGACGTCACCTTGTGCATAAAATGTAAGGTATGGAATTATGTATCTTCATTCTGTACACTGAGGCTTCAGTTGAGACATAGCAATGGGGAGTTGCACTTAGTACGATGAGATTGAAGTCTCGGGAACAGTTTAAGCTTTCATGATGAAATCAGCAGCAAGAGTCTTTAAAACACATAAAAGCTTCTATTCCAAAAAAAAGAGAGCATACAAAAACCTCCTTTTGGAAACTCTTTAAGAGCACATAAAAAGGAATGGATTCCTCTTGTTAGAAGGAACCCATGTCATTGTCCTGCATGTAGATTAGCCATTTTGCCTGTTTCTATGGAAGTGGGTGGGATGGGATAGTGCTGAGAAGGGGTCCTGAAGTCTTGAATTTATTTTATTTATATATATCATCTGCTGCTGGCTGATCTACCTAAAGAGACAGCTCAGTATTGTCAGTGTGATGGAAAGAGTAATACTTCCATCTTGTTTATACCCTTGATTAGGCATTTGACACAAGTCAATAAGACAACCCATCAAACTATGATGGTCTTAATAGTCAGCAAATCGAGAGAGCTCCCCATAAAATATAACTCCCCAAACACATACATTTCAAATGGATTCAGCATTTAAACGTAAACTGATCCAGGTACTGTTGACAATGCAGTGTGTTTATTACACACAAATTTCCTGCAGTCTACTGACCAGGGTCGGACTGGGGAGCTCAGGGCCCACCGGGACGGTTGTCCAGGGCCCCCCTCTAGCCTCCCCACTCGCCCCCTACAATGACGTGTCGCTCTGCGCATACACTTGTAGGAGCGCTCGCCGTGCACACATGAAGGTGCGCTCGGCACAACGCGCATGCGCAGACGGCGTAGCACTGAAATTTTTTTTTGGTGCAATCCCAATTTGGGGAGAGGGGGTCTGGCCCGGCGGGGGCCCATGAGGGTCAGGGCCCACCGGGTTTTTTCGCCGGGCCAGTTCGACACTGCTACTGACATGATTTCAAGATGAGAAACAGTATAGGAGCTAAAATTCATATGACTAAACAATCCATATCCTATATAATAAAGTCCAAGTGTCTCTGCGTCCAGTCCCAGTCCCTGTGTCCGTGGAAATGCGCTACTGCCCATGTGCAGCACGGACCGTCTCCTAGCAACATAGCAACATATGTTCTAGCGCCGCGCAGCCAATAGGAAGCGAGCAAGTCGGTTCTAGGCTAATCCAGTGCTCAGCGCAGGCAGGAGCCGGAGGGAAATGCCTTGGGACTAAATGAGCTCTCTCGCACAGAAGGTGGCCTGGCAGAGTTTTCACAGCAGCGGAGGGGTCGGTCTGGGCCTGTCGGAGGAGAACTTGGGACAGCTGTGGAAAATGAGCCAGGTGCGGGGCGGAAGATGCGGGTCTGGGTCCTGGGAGCGACTCTGCGAGTCGGCTCGGGAGGGAAGGGCCCGCGGCCGCCCATGACTTACATGCACATCTGTGAGACTTCGTGCTTCGGCATGGGAGTGTTCCTGCTGCGCCCCGGGGACTGTATCCCGCTGCACGACTACCCGTGGATGCACAGTCAGCTTAACGTGCTCTACGGCAAGTTCCACATTAACGGCTTTGATCGGCTGGAAGCGTCCGCTGCAGCAGGCAAGGAGCCCCTCGAAATTCTCACTTGCACCCCTCCGCTGCTCCCCTTCCAGTGCGGCTCTGTGCGCCTGGTAGCGATGCGCTCCGTGCGAGAGTTCGGGATAACAGCCCGTCCTGCCTGCTAGCTCCACACAGGGGGAACCTACATCACATCAGCGCATTGGATGGGCCCGCTGCCTTCCTGGTCATCCTGGCATCCCCTACGACACCCAGCGGATGACAGGTATTGTCACTACTACAGCTCGATGATTTCTGGTGTGGGGGGAGCCGGGGGGGAGCCTGGGCACAGGTACAGATTTGGGGCCATATTTAAGGCTGACTGCTGGCACAATTACAGATTTGGGGGCATATTTATGGCTGACTGCTGGCACAACAGGTACAGATTTGGGGCATATTTATGGCTGACTGCTAGCACAGGTACAGATTTGGGGGCATATTTATGGCTGACTGCTGGCACAACAGGTACAGATTTGGGGGCATATTTATGGCTGACTGCTAGCACAGGTACAGATTTGGGGGCATATTTAAGGCTGACTGCTGGCACAATTACAGATTTGGGGGCATATTTAAGGCTGACTGCTGGCACAATTACAGATTTGGGGGCATATTTATGGCTGACTGCTGGCACAGGTACAGATTTGGGGGCATATTTATGGCTGACTGCTGGCACAACAGGTACAGATTTGGGGGCATATTTATGGCTGACTGCTGGCACAATTACAGATTTGGGGGCAATATTTATATAAATGAAAAGTTCCATCAATGTGTTGTAAGGTTTGTTTATTAAAAACTGTAATGGTAAGGTGGGAAATGGTAATACAAGATGAGGGGGGCGCTAATTGAAGTCCTTGCCTAGGGTGCCAAACTACCTTGGCCCGGCCCTGCCCACGGATATGTTCTAGCGCCCGTTAATTTAACGGGCTTAATGTCTAGTAGGATAATAAGATTCCCAGTGCAGAATAATCAGTGTCATTAACTACAGTGGAACCTCAATTTTACATCCCCTGATTTTAAGTTTTCCCTTATTTTACATTGTTGTTTTCTGGACCCTGAAAAACGTAAAATGGGGGTTTTACTGTATCTAGCAAAAATAGCTTGAATACTAACCCAGTTTCCTTTAGTCTTCTGGGACCACAAGTTGTTTGTGTTGAGCTGGATTTTACAGAAGCTTGAACCACAGACATTTAAAGGGGGTAGTTCACCTTTAGGTAAACTTTTATTTATAGAATGACCAATTCTTTTAAACTGGTCTTTATTTACATTTTTTTATAGTTTTTGAATGAGATAGCTTCTTCTGAGTATTTCCAAATTTCAGATGGGGGTCACAACCCCAACAACCTCAAAACTATTGCTCTGTAAGGTTTCAATGTTATTCTTATTGTTATTTTTTAATACTTTTCATTCTATATATAGATCCGTTATCCAGAAACCCGTTATCCAGAAAGATCAAAAGGCCAACTCCCATAGGCATAAATTATTTATCCAAATAATCCAAATTTTTTAAAATGATTTATTTTTTCTCTGTAATAATAAAACAGTACATTTTACTTGATGCAAACTAACATATAATTAATCTTTATTGGAACAAAATCAGCCTATTGGGTTTATTTACTGTTTACATTATTTTCTAGTAGACTTAAGGTATGAAAATCCAAACTATGGAAAGATCCATTATCTGTAAAACCACAGGTCCTGATCGTTCTGGATAATGGGTCCCATATCTTTATATACATACCAAAAAAAGGATCAGGATCTCTCTTTAGAACTAAGGGGAAAGGGCAAAGTGGCTAACGCTAGCGACTTTTCACCAGCGTTACCATCTGCAGTGGCATCGTCAATTCACTAACAGGTGCAGGCGCCAATTCGCTAGTGAAAGAGAACATCGCTAGTGTTCGTTCGCACTCTATCGGCAGGTGACTTTTCACTCTGGCGAAAGGTCATACTCCGCAAATTCAGTAAAGTGCGAATTTTAATGAACGTTACCTCTTTCGCCAGAGTTGACTTCGCCACCTCAGACCAGGAGAAGTGCTAAAAAGAAGCTGATCTTCCTCAATCTTCTGTCACTTACATCATGTCCTGTCTGCCGAAAATGCATTAAAGTTAAAAAAACACTGGCGACTTTTCCTTTTTTTAAGCGGGATTGGCTGCATAAACTTTTTCTGGGTAACCATTCTCTCCAAAAATTTCGTAACGTATGGAACATTCATTTTACAGTGGGCTCATGTTTAGGACATTATATTAACTCTCTTGTCTTTATTAAGTTTACCTGGACATGTGTAAGAAAAAGTGGTAACTTCAAGCATTTGCACCAACATTTATAATAAAGTCCTCCAGATAACTTTAAATTACCCGCCATGTGAAAATTGACCCAAGCGCAAGATCACTAGTGAGTTTTTACAAGGCACAAATGAACGCTAGCGCATCTTCGATATGAAATGCTCACACTGCCGAAGTAACGGTAGCAAAAAGTCGCCAACGTTCGGCGCCCAGGGCACAACTTCGCACATTAGTGAATTACCGTAGTGGTAGTGAACTTGCGCCTGGCGAAATGATGCGATGTGTGCAAAGCGGTGGCTCTTGACAATTCACCGTTTGGTTAATCTGCCTCTAAGAGAGAGAAATAATCAGAGTGCCAAAAAAGTTGTCCCTTTAAGGGCCCATTGAAACAGTGCCACCAACTGTGAGGTACCACTTGGCACAAATGTCCAAATTTATATTTAATGGTGCGTGTGTGCGTGAAGCAATTATGGCAGTGGATAGCAGCTGGAGCATGCTATAAACAGTGAAAGTAACTGATTAAAAAACAGTTGTGCCATAGACTTCTGTTACCTTGTAACTATTTATTATTTCTTTAAAAGAACACACAATACTTCTTGGTCCTAGTTTGCCTTTCATTCAAGAAACACGGTCTTCAAACAGAGACCTGCGCTGTTCCCACCTGTTTCCCAGTTGTTCCAAATCATAAAGAAGTATACAGTTTCGATCCTTCACCAAAACACTAGTGAAGGCGGTTTTCAGATGTTTATAATCCTGAAACAGCATGTTGACTTAGAGAACTTTTCATGAGTTCAGATGTGAATGTAATTACCCATTACCTCACGGGGTAAGGGGAACCGAAGCGTTTGAAGTGCATAAAATACTCCATCAAACTTAATAAGGAAACAGCGCAGACTGCACTGCGATATCTCATGAGTATAATGGTGATATAACTGAGAAAATAAAAATACAAGGTTATCAAAAAAAAAAAAACCAGCAGTACATTCGATATATATTTTTTCCCATAAATGAAGTGTTTTCAAATGATTTTGTTCACTGTAGGTGAAGTAATTACTGACAGAAAATACCTTCACAGTCCTAATGACCATGAAAGATCCCAACTGCAAGCCGATTTATGAGCCTAGCATTTAAATCTAAACACTGCCATACCTCATTATGGCAATGCCTGATAAGTACAGGAATGATAAGAGAAATATTTCCTGAGTACAAGAGCCATGGCTGGAATTTAGGAGATATGATTTTTTGTTGAAGGTCAGTCTAAACAGTCATTATTATTTAGAAAAATAAATGTAATCTTTAGGAGCCTTAAGCTAAAGGGCTTGTTTTCTAAACATTCGATTTGCACATTTGTTCTTGCAGAAAAAAGACTCGTTTTTCGCCTATTATTTTACTGTCCCAGTGTTCAGCAAAAAAACGTAACTTTTTGACTCAGAGTGAAAGTTAAGATTTATACTAATGAATAATAAAAACAAATCTGAAACTGAAATAAACATTACATTAACTTCCTGGTTCTAACAAGCACAATCAAAACAAATCAGCAGTCCACTTATTAGCAAACTCTTGCCTTCCTCTAAATGTTGCCTTTGTTAGGATTTGAGATAAGGAGCAGCTTATAGTTATGTACTGTATTTGCATAAGCTTTTTTACGTTTTATAAAGTTACTTGCTTTTGAAGGGTGTCCAAATGTTGCAGCCTTGGGAATAGTGGAAGGAAACTGGGAAATCTCTGTGTGTGTGAAAATAAAGAAGTTGAACTGATAATATCAGGGCAGAACTAAGGGTAGGCAGAAGAGGCATGTGCCTAGAGCACAATAGTTGAGGTGCACTGGGCACATACCTGTTCTGCCTTCCTTGTCCTTTTTTCAGCCCACCTGAAAGTCCAAGATTGGTCCTGCAAGTAGGGAGCATGACAAGTTGGTTGAAAATGTTGATGTAGTCTACCAATAGTTTTCCTTTGGAAAACTAGTAATTATATATGAATATATATGCTAATTTGGTGCCGCTATTCAAAAAGGGATCCCATTCTCAGCCTCAAAACTATAGGCCAGTTTGTCTGACGTCTGTGGTAAGAAAGCTTTTTGAAGGGTTAATAAAGGATAAGATACTTTACTTCATAGCAAATCACAATACTATGAGTTTGTGCCAGCATGGTTTTATGCGTAATAGATCTTGCCAGACTAATTTAATTTCTTTTTATGAGAAGGTAAGCAGGGAACTCGATAGAGAACTGGATAAAATATGGTGGTAAATGGAACATTTTCTAATTGGACCAGTGTTATTAGTGGAGTACCGCAGGGCTCTGTACTAGGTCCTTTGCTTTTCAACTTGTTTATTAATGACCTGGAGGTGGGCATTGAAAGTACTGTTTCTATTTTTGCAGATGATACTAAATTGTGCAGAACTATAGGTTCCATGCAGGATGCTGCCACTTTGCAAAGTGATTTGACTAAAGTGGAAAACTGGGCAGCAAACTGGAAAATGAGGTTCAATGTTGATAAATGCAGGTTATGTACTTTGGCAAAAATAATATAAATGCAAGTTATACACTAAATGGCAGAGTGTTGGGAGTCTCCTTAAATGAGAAGGATCTTGGGTTTTTTTTGTAGATAACAAGTTGTCTCATTCTGGGCAGTGTCATTCTGTGGGTGTTGTGTCCCACATGCATGTGTTATGATGTTCATCAGCTAAGTTTGCCTGTAGCTAGTTTGTTCCTCTCTCTTCCCTGTAGTTTGGTTCCGCCCAGGTAGCCACCCCTCCCATAGTCAGTATTCCTGCAGACAAGTATCTGTAAGCATGCACTGCATCTATCTCTCTGTACCTGGTAAAGCTACTTCGTTTTGACCTATGGAATTTGTCACTAAGATTTACACTGCAAGATTAAACCTCTTCGAAATCTTCATCTGTGTCTTCCATTGAGTCGCCTATCTGTGGATACTGCCCTTATGTAAGTTATTGCCATTCCATTGGGACTTGGGATAGTCTAGGGATCAGTAATTACATAGCTACAGCAGCTGAAACAGAATAGTCAAAACGAATAGAAGACCATACAGTCATCACTGTGATATTCAGCAGCCTGAGAGCCCTGCTAGTCACATTACAGATCGCAGTACATTGCGACCAGCATATTACAGAATTTACACAGCATCTCAGTCAGAACTAGTCCAGCTACACTGCAGTAATCTGTGAGGAGGCCAGTGAGAATATAAACTGTGTGTCTGCATTATAAACTGTGTATTCTGAATACTGCTCATCAGCCTGCACTGTGAAGCTAAAGAGAGGCAGCATTTCTCCCTGCAGAACATCTCTCCTGTTCCCTCCTTCTGCAAACTGTTACTTTGTATCAACTCACACACAGCTCCCTGTAACCTGACACTCATGGCTGAACAAGTCTTCCCTCTGAGCCAAGCAGAAAACACTGAAGATCAGCAAATGCCTGACAATCTGCTGCAAGAGGAAAATACAGATATACTGACAGAAGCAAGTGTCAGACCCAAACGTATAACTAAACTTTCTTGGAAATCCAAAGAAAACTTTGAAGTTACTATGGAAGAGTTCTCAGTTGATCTAACACACCTCTGGGAGAGGACTGTGCATTACATGTCTGAAGTCACACAGCCTAGCCAGAGAGTACTGCAACTAGAGGGCACTCTCTTACACTTCAAGTCTGCATATGAAAGCTACCAAAGGCTCTGCACTAAGTACATGTTATTCCTAAAGAGCACTAACACAGAAGAATCTTTAGAAGAACTAAAAAGGTTTGGATATCTGAACCAGGAGAGAAGTAAAAAGGTGTCTGAAACTAAAGCTAATGTAGAGGCAAGAATTACACAGCTGCAAGAAACTGCATCTCATCCCTCCACATCTACTAGACACACTAAGAGATCTTCAAGATCATCCCACTCAAGAAGTTCCACGCTTAGTGAACTTATAAAGGCTCGTGCAGAGTTAGAGGCTGCCAAGGTGCGAGCAGCCTTCGCAGACAAGAAAGCAGAAATGGAGGTAGAAGCTGCCCGCAAGAAAGCTGAAATTGAAGCCTTAGACAGAAAATGTGAGCAAGCTACAGCTGAAGCGAAATTAAGAGTTTTGGAACAAGCTGTTGGAAGTGATTTAGACAGTGTCAGTATGGCAAATTCAGAGGATCCCATGGAGCGCACTAAGAACTATGTCCTTAACCAGAAAAGCAATTTCTCTGCCACTTCTGAGGCTCCTGATGACACAGACACTCCTTTAAGTCATCAGCCTTCTGAACGTATTGTGACCACGCAAGACTCTAAACCCTCTGGTCCCTTTGCCCATCAAGATGGGCCCTCAAGCTGTACCTTGCCTCACAAGTCTCAGACTACTAAGTATCAGTCTGTCAACCCAGGGGTCAACATCCAAACCAAGCTACCATCACCTTTTCAGGTTACCAATATGCTTGCTGATTACAACATTTCTTCTGAATCACATCCTGCTATAGCAACGAACTTCCAACCTGTTCCTGACTCGAACCCTCATGCAAATCCATACTTTCCTAGGCCACCATGTGCCGATGTGTCAGATCTCGCTAGATACATGGTTCGCCGTGAGCTCACAAGCACTGGCCTCACAAGCTTCGATGACCACCCTGAAAATTATAGAGGATGGAAGTCTACCTTTAAGGCTGCCATAAATGACCTGGGAATACCTCCTGGTGAAGAATTTGACATGTTAATAAAGTGGCTAGGCCCCCAGTCAAGAGAACGTGTGAAGCGACTGAAGGCTGTTCATGTTGACAATCCGTCTGCAGGTCTACGTGCAGCTTGGGAACGCCTAGACCAGAGTTATGGTAGTCCAGAAGCTGTAGAAGATGCTCTGCTTAAAAGATTGAAAGACTTTCCCAAGATATCCGGTAAGGATAATCAGAAATTTCAGGAACTGAGTGATCTTTTGCTTGAACTACAGCTCGCTAAGGCAGATCCTCACCTCCCAGGCCTTAGCTATCTTGACACAGCCCATGGTGTGAATCCAATTGTGGCAAAACTGCCGTACGGAATACAGGAGAAGTGGACAACCATGGGTTCAAAGTACAAGAAAGAGAAACAAGTTTCTTTTCCACCATTTTTCTATTTCTGTGACTTTGTCAAGAACATTGCCGAAACCAAGAATGATCCAAGCTTCTTTTTCAATGAGTCAAACATCTCAAGTCCAAATTTCGCTGAAGACAAATTTGCTCTGAATAAACACAGGAGTCATAGGGGCCCCATGTCGGTTAAAAAGACTAATGTGCTACCTGATCCTGTTGCTAACCCTGAAAAGAGCAGAGAAGTAGAAAATACAGAAAATCCCAATCGCCAATGTCCAATTCATAAGAAACCACATGCTCTTAAGAATTGCCACGGGTTCCGGAAAAAACCATTGCAAGAACGCAAAGAAATTTTAAAGAAACTTGGGATTTGCTTTAAGTGTTGTGCTTCAACAGAACATCTTGCAAAAGATTGTAAAGCTGGAATCAAATGTAAAGATTGTGGAAGCAATACCCATGTACAAGCACTCCATCCTCTTCAGCATACCTCTTCTTCTGCAGATTCTGATCCTGCCACAAATCATGGCGGGGAGAATGCAAATCAGACAGCAGACTCTACTTCAATATTTTCTACATGCACTGAGGTTTGCGGAGAAGATCTTTGCGAAAGGTCTTGTGCAAAAATATGCCTAGTCAGAGTGTATCCCAACGGACAGCCTGAAAGAGCCATGAAACTATATACAATTCTGGATGATCAGAGCAACCACTCACTTGCCAAGTCAGAATTCTTTGACTACTTCAGGGTTAAAGGAAATTCCCTACCATATACACTTGGCACATGTGGAGGTGTTACAGAAGTGTCCGGAAGAAGAGCTAATGGATTCATGATAGCTTCTCTTGATGGTACTATAGAACTGCCACTGCCTACCCTTGTTGAATGCGACCAGATTCCTTCCCACAGAGAAGAGATCCCTACTCCTGAAGCTGCCTTCCATCATGCACACTTAAGAGCTATAGCTGAACACATACCACCACTTGATAAAAATGCAGAAATTCTTCTTTTGCTCGGCAGAGACATTCTAAGGGTGCATAAAGCACCCAAGCAAATAAATGGTTCCCATGACACTCCGTATGCCCAGCGCCTTGATCTTGGTTGGGTTATCATTGGCAATGTGTGTATAAACAGAACAAAAAGAGCTACCAACATTTCTTCTTGCAAAACTTACGTGCTACCTAATGGACGCAAAACTCTTTCCGAACCATGTCCTTATCATTACTGTGTAAAGGAGAGATTCAACAGCACCAGAGACTGGCAATCCATCACCAGTGTCAGTAAATCCACCTTTAATCACCAGGAGGATTGCATTGGTGACACAGTATTCATTTCAACTTGTAATGATGAAAAACCAGCACTTGCCATTGAAGACAAAGAGTTTCTCAAGATCATGGATAAGGAATTCACTCAAAACCAAGAAAACAGTTGGGTAGCCCCTCTACCCTTTCGTACACCTAGAGAGAGACTGCCAAACAACCGTCAGCAGGCAGTTTCCAGATTTGCTTCATTGAAACGTTCCTTTGAGAGGAAACCAGAGATGAAGAAACATTTTGTATCCTTTATGCAGAAGGTTTTAGAAAATGATCACGCTGAACCTGCTCCACCATTGAAGAAGGGTGAAGAATGCTGGTATCTTCCATCCTTTGGTGTGTACCACCCCCGCAAACCTAGTCAAATTAGAGTAGTATTTGACTCGAGTGCTCAATATCAAGGAGTCAGTTTGAACAATGTTCTCCTTACCGGGCCTAACTTGAACAATAACCTTATAGGAGTGCTTATCCGATTCAGACAAGAGCCTATAGCAGTAATGGCCGACATCCAACAAATGTTTCACTGCTTCATTGTCTGTGAACAGAACAGAAACTACCTTAGGTTCCTATGGCATAGGAACAATGACTTGAATGACAAGGTTATAGACTACCGCATGAAAGTGCATGTATTCGGGAACAGTCCTTCACCTTCAGTAGCAATCTACGGGCTGAGAAGGACCGCCCAGGAAGGTGAACAAGAGTATGGAACTGATGCACGTCATTTTGTGGAGAAAAACTTCTATGTGGATGATGGACTTAAATCCCTTCCTACAGAGGAAGAAGCCATTGACCTTCTTCGAAGAGTTCAAGAAATGTTGTCTGTGGCCAACCTCAGACTCCACAAGATCACCTCCAACAGCGACAAGGTAATGAAGGCCTTTGACAAAGATGACTGCGCCACTAACCTAAAGAATCTTGACTTAGGCTCTGAAGACATTCCCATACAGCGCTGTCTCGGCTTGCTCTGGGATATCAAGCAAGATACATTCACCTTTCAAGTGCCAACCTGCGATAAGCCCTTCACCAAAAGGGGAGTTTTGTCAGTAGTCAACAGTATCTACGACCCTTTGGGATTTGTAGCTCCAGTCACAATTAGAGGGAAGTTTCTGTTGAGGCAACTCACTTTGGAGAAGGTAGACTGGGATACTCCAATACCTGACAATAAGCTGAAAGCATGGAAAACATGGAAGAATTCCTTAAAGGCACTACAAAGTCTCCAAATCCCACGCTGCTACACATCCATCTCCCTAGTTTCTGCTAGAAGAAAGGAAATTCACATCTTTTCAGATGCATCTGTTGAGGCGATTGCAGCTGTAGCCTACCTTCGTCTTTCTGGACTTGATAATAGACCTGCTTTGGGATTTCTCCTTGGCAAAACTAAGCTAACACCAAAGTCCGGAAACACTGTTCCAAGGCTTGAACTCTGTGCAGCTGTGTTAGCTGTAGAAATGGCAGAAACCATAAAGAGTGAAATGGACACTGTGATTGATTCCTTTGACTTCTACACTGACAGCAAGGTTGTGCTCGGGTACATACACAACCAAACCAGACGGTTCTACGTGTATGTCAGCAACAGAGTAGAACGTATCCGAAAGTTCTCCACACCACAACAATGCCACTACATTTCAACTGATCAGAACCCAGCAGACCATGGCACTAGAGCATTACCAGCAAATGAACTTGCAAGGTCAAACTGGTTATTGCCCCCAGATTTCTTATGCGATCAATCCGAGTCCAGCCCTACTGATAATTTCAATTTAGTGGATTCCGAAGTTGACAAGGAAATCAGACCTGAAAGTATCACTCTTTACACTACCATACATCAGAAGAGAACACTTGGATCACACCGCTTCCAGCGATTCTCTACATGGTCATCTATAATCCGTGTCAAAGCAAGATCTGAGACTCATGAAACTATTATCTCTTGGATTACAATTGTGAGTCAGCTGAGGTTTGACATATTGTGGCCTCTCTGACTTGAAGATGGGTTGTTCTTTGTTGTGTTACAAGAACTTCTGTCAAGAGAACCTACTGAGACTTCTTCAAGCACACATAATTGCTATGTTTATTGTTGTTTGTTTCATTTCCAGGTTTCTACAGGACTAATTTGTTGAGCTATGAACTTAACATTAGACTAATGTTGCTATAATATTAATGAAATCTAAAGATTTCAGGCGGGGAGTGTTGTGTCCCACATGCATGTGTTATGATGTTCATCAGCTAAGTTTGCCTGTAGCTAGTTTGTTCCTCTCTCTTCCCTGTAGTTTGGTTCCGCCCAGGTAGCCACCCCTCCCATAGTCAGTATTCCTGCAGACAAGTATCTGTAAGCATGCACTGCATCTATCTCTCTGTACCTGGTAAAGCTACTTCGTTTTGACCTATGGAATTTGTCACTAAGATTTACACTGCAAGATTAAACCTCTTCGAAATCTTCATCTGTGTCTTCCATTGAGTCGCCTATCTGTGGATACTGCCCTTATGTAAGTTATTGCCATTCCATTGGGACTTGGGATAGTCTAGGGATCAGTAATTACATAGCTACAGCAGCTGAAACAGAATAGTGGGTACTAAAGCAAATAAAGTTCTGTCTTGCATAAAAAAGGGCATTAACTCAAGGGATGAAAACATAATTATGCCTCTTTATAGGTCCCCGGTAAGGCCTCATCTGGAGTATGCAGTGCAGTTTTGGACTCCAGTCCTTAAGAGGGATATAAATGAGCTGGAGAAAGTGCAGAGACTAAGTGCAACTAAACTGGTTAGAGGGAGGGAAGACTTAAATTATGAGGGTAGACTGTCAAGGTTTGGGTTGTTTTCTCTGGAAAAAAGGCGCTTGCGAGGGGACATGATTACACTTTACAAGTACATTAGAGGACATTATAGACAAATGGCAGGGGACCTTTTTACCCATAAAGTGGATCACCGTACCAGAGGCCACCCCTTCAGACTAGAAGAAAATAACTTTTATTTGAAGCAACGTAGGTGTTCTATAGTTAGTATAGATATGGGTATATATAATTTATATGAAAGTAGGGAGGGGTGTGTGTATGGATGCTGGGTTTTCATTTAGAGGGGTTAAACTTGATGGACTTTTTTCAACCCGATTTAACTATGTAACTATAGCAGATGATCTAATTTTTGTGGAGAATACACCTCCCTAAATATTTTGTTGTATCCTTCCAAGATCACACTGAGCAGTAATAGTGGCACATGTTTTAAAAAGAATAAAGAAAATGAAGGATTACAAGAGAAACCCGTATTTTTTTTCTTTTAAAGAACCAAAATAATACATTATACAAAGATAATATTGAGCGGTGAGAAGAGGAACATTTTTCATTATTTTTTTTAGATTGGGCCCTTGGTTTAATGTTTCCTGATGAGTTTCAGCAATCCAACTCAACTCACTGTCTAACATGCATGAATTAATGCCTGCCTATTGATCTTTCTACTGCTGAGGCACCTGTCTGGGCCGTGTGACTCTGTGATATGTCTATCAGCAGACATATTTCCCTCATGACGGAGACTCGAGAAGTGGCTGGACTAGACAGAACAGATCTGAAGCATTGAGGAACATCAAAGTTCACTAACAAACTATTCTACATCAGAATCTGAAACAGAAAGGTTTTAACTTTAATGACTAATGGACGTCACAATGCAGAGCACTTTGTCAGCTTTCTTCCCGCTCTGAAGGATTTAAGAGTACTGTTCATTCTAGGGAGGTGTTTCTGTGGAAAGTCAATTTAAATAGATCAGTTAAACATTGCTCTATGAACTGTAACGCTGAACAGAAAATCTAGGTGAGCAGTGAAGGCTTCAGTGAAGAACTGTGAACGAGAGTAACAGAGACAATGATTAAGGTGTCATGTTATTTTGGCTATGACACTCTAGTTGTATAAGAAGTATTACTGTGAAATCTTTATTGAAACAAGGTGTATTGCACAGAGAACGAATGTTAAATTAAACTCTAAAAATGAACATGGTTAAAAATGCCATATTTTATATACTTAACTTATTGCACCAGCCTAAAGTTTCAGCTTCTCAATAGCAGCAATGATCCAGGACTTCAAACTTGTCACAGGGGGTCACCATCTTGGAAAGTGTCTGTGACACTCATAAACTGATGCTACAGGGCTGATTATTAAATTCTAATGTCAATTGTGGTGGGTTTTGAGCTGACGTTATCTGTATTAATTATTAATCAGCCTTATATTGTGACATTTCTATTCTATGTGTACTATATATTGTGATTGGGTCCCTAAGCTCAGTAAGTGACAGCAGCACAGAGCATGTGCAGTGAATCAGCAGAAAAGAAGATGGGGAGCTACTGGGGCATCTTTGGAGACACAGATCTTTAGGGCTGTGGTTGCCTTGGGCTGGTATAGAAGTCCAAAACATAATGCAGTCCTAGTTTCTGGGCAGTTGCCCATGTAGCTAGTTGTAATTTTCATAGTTGTTATTGGCCAAGAAGCGCTGTGATCCCACCCTGTAACACTTTGAGTGAGAAAGTGGTGGATCTTTCTCTTCAGCTTCTGGTTGCTGATCCAGCTGGATGTTTCCAGGGAGCCTGGGTACAACAAGGTCTAGTAAAACTAGTTTGCCCTAGAGGGACCAGTACCTCTAGAGTGAGTAAAGTCGGGGAGCAGGGACCCCGTGAATGAGGCCAGCTAGAGATAGGATACTACCTGTAAACTCTCTAGGAGAGAGTAAGCTAGGTTAAGTAGCAAGAGCAGCTTGGCTCCAACTAGGAGGGATAGCAAGGAGGTAGCTCTCCCCTCAGGCAAGACAGGCCTGTAGTATATGGACACAGCCTAATAGGGAATTAGGGTTAGTGAGTTCCCTGATCCCCTGTGTGAGGATCCAGGTCACTGTGCTGAGATCCTGAGGGTGTATCTAACCAGGTGTTATGCTATCGCCTCAGGGAGTTCCACTGTGCTGTCTCTGAGGGACATGTTGTAGTCATATCGTGATATTCTGCTGGGGCCTCTGTGGCTTGTAAGTACAAAACCTGTGGATCATTTGTCTCTGACAAATAAAAGTTTGTTCTGTTTGACTGCAAATTGCCCATTTCTTTATTGGTTTATGCACAGTAGCCTGTAGAAGTTGTAGTTGCACTACACCGCACCTTCGCTATTTCCAATTTGCGAAGGCCCTGCCCTAAGTGTTAGAGTCAAGTGTAACCCATGCTCTAGTTTACTAGCTGGTGATTAACCCCTTGGCCTAGATAGGCCAAAAACGTGTTACAATAGGTAACAATGTGCAACATTTGTTACCTATTTCTTTAGTTAAGATTTAGTTCTCCTTTAACTGCTGCTGTAGAACATGTTTGAAAAACTGAAGTTCACTACTGTTTATTTTTGCTCACAAATATATCTGTATAACTGAACAAGCTGGGCGGAATCACATGGAGCAACAGAGGATTCTGCAAATTCTACAGGCTTTAGTAATTCATCTTGTCTGACAATCAAACGAAGCAACTTTGTTGAGTAATGAGGGGCACAGTGGTTAGCATTGCTTGCTGGTATTCAGTTCCAACCAGGTCTCATGGAGTTTGGATATAATACTTTTTCTTGAATGTGCTTCTGTAACATCCAGCCTGGATTTGAACCAGTGACCCACAGGTTAAGGTACGCTGCTTTGGTGTTGCATGTTTCAGCTGCTGTTAACCTGGCAGCAGGTTCTCAGTGTTAGCCTTCAGTCTGCCTATAAAATCCCAAGTTCTGATATCATTCACTGCCTGCTATAGGGTTCTATGCCTGTTATTTCCTGGTTTTGACCCCGATCTGCATTTGTCTAATACAGTGATCCCCAACCAGTAGCTCATGAGCAACATGTTGCTCTCCAACCCCTTGGATGTTGCTCCCAGTGGCCTCAAAGCAGGAGCTTATTTTTGAATTCCAGGCTTGGAGGCAAGTTTTAATTGCATAAAAACGAAGTATAGTGCCAAGTAGAGCCTCCTGTAGGCTGCCAGCCCACATAGGGGCTACCAAATAGGCAATCATAGCCCGTATTTGGTACCTCAAGGGACTTTTTCATGCTTGTGTTGCTCCATAACTCTTTTTACATTTGAATGTGGCTCACAAGTAAAAACAGTTGGGGACCCCTGGTCTAATGTGTCTAAGTTTCTTTTTGGATACTAATCTGGCCTGCCTTGACTACATCTAGTTCTGTGCTTACTGGCTCCTTCCCTGCTGTATACGTTTGGCTCCCTCACTTGCCTTAATTTGAGAGTCTCTGGATTCTTGTGTTGTAAATCCTGGAGGCACTCAGGTAGCTGAGGACTAAAGGTGGCTGTTAAAGGCAAAAAATCAGGCCTAGACTGGAATCCAGTTACTTCCTTGGGTTTGCCATATGTGACAGTGTCCTACCACAGTCCAAACACTGGTAGATTCCAGATTTTGATGAAATTAACCATTGTGAGTGCAAAGCCATCACAAAACAATAATTCTATTCTAAGCCTAAGTAACAACAACTTGGAGCAGATTTCTTAAAGAAAAGAGAAGAAAAGCTACCGAAGCAGTTTATTGCCAATAGATTAGCCATAATAAAGAAAGCTATAACACCATATTTATTCTGCAGAATGATTTAACATACCTTAGTAAACAGCTCTAGAAGCTCTCTGTTTGTTTAGGATAGCAACCGCCATATTAGTTTGGTGTGACATCACTTCCTGCCTGAGTTTCTCCCTGCTCACTCATAGCTCTGGACTCAGACAGCAGGGAGGGGGGAGGAGAGGAGCAAACTGAGCATGCTCAAGCCCTAGCCCTGGAGGTTTATGCTGAAAACAGGAAGTCTGATACAGAAGCCCATGTGTACACAATAGAAGGAAAGAAATGCTGCATTTATTTTGACAGAGGACTCAGAGCAGCATTACTTTGAGGGTTTACTGGTGTATTTATAAAAACCTTTCTGATAAAGCTAACTTAATATGAGCCTTTTCTTCTCCTTTAAGCTAACAGTGCAACAGCATGCAGATAGGACCTGCTGTATCTTTAACTGCATGTACAGTCTAGCCAAGCCTATCCATAGTAATCTAAAAATACAGTTTTTTATAATAATAATAATAATAATAATAATAAATGATCTATTATATAAAACCTTTCAGGATATTTTAAGCAAAAGGGAAACACTTACTGTAATTACCTCCCTATAATAATCCTCTGCACTGTCTTCAAAAAGTAATGGTTACACTGGCTTTTAGCACATTCTCGGTTGGTAATTCTCAGCTAAGATTCAGTGAAAGCACAACTAAGGATCTGAGGTATCTGAGGTACAAAGGGGAAATTCTCTGGGGAAACGTGTGGAACAACATTATTGTAGACATCACACTTTGAATGCTACCATTTCGAGTAGAAAAAGAATGAAATATTTAAATACAGAAAGTGAATCCTGGAATGGCCCGAGGCTAGCCTCCGGATGAAATAAATCCTGTCAGAGTGAGAAACACCTTTTTTACTTTACATACTACTTCATTTTCCATTTCTTTGTTGGTCTGTGGTTGCTGTTAGATGAGCATTCTAGGGATCATTTACTAACATTAAGTCGAATCTCCATACAGTGCAACCAGTCAGCAATGCATCTTGAGCAGCCTAGTGCAATTAGAATGATTAAAGCAAGTCCATATTGATTACAAGAGATTAGTGAACTGGCACCAGTTTTACACCTACTCTAGTTAATGTGACTTCCTAACTTATGTTTCCTCTGTCTGCCCCACAAAAAACTGCCATCAATCATTAAAGCAGTGTAAGCAGTCTATCAATGGGCTACATGTTCAGTGTCCCAGGGTGTTTACTAGGGTTGGTGACATTTTTTATTTTATTTTTAAAGTTTGAAAAATGATTTTGGCATTTTGTTCACGGCACAAAACAGCTTTGTAATTAATACTTACTTTAGATAAACTGTAGCTTACCTTAAAGCCCAAGTAGCTCCTACATTATTTCAGAATGATTTACTAACAAAAGCAAATCTTTGTGTTTCTGGCATCTAGACCTTAAAAAATATATTCATAACTCGCCAAAAGTCATGAGGAGGCCCAGGTGCTCAGTCCTGAGTAGGGATGGGTGATTTTTTGGCCTTGATTTGCCGCAAAAATTATGCCCATAGACTTGTATAGCGTTGTGCGTCAAAAAAAAAAAAGGCGCGGCACGCGACAAAATTTTCTTGATGGCCATAGACTTTAATGGGCGTCCTCAACATTTCACCAGCGGCGAATTTTTGGCAAAACGAAACGGGTCAAATTCGCCCATCAGTAGCCCTGAGCCTTTAGCTAAGGGAGCAGCATCAACCATGTACTTCGGGTTATTTATCAAAGTCCGAATTTATCTCAATATTTTCTGCTACAAACTCCAATCAAATCCACTCTGGTTTCTTACTTTATTTATTTGCTTTGCTGGAAAAAAATCAGATTTTCACAAATTTTTCAGACTTTTTCATACGATTTTCACAATTTTTTCGTAATTTTCACCCAAAAACTTTGAAAACTTTGGGGTATTGCCCAAAACCCAGCGCACATCAAAAAATAATTGGGACTTTTCCCATTGACTTATATGCAACGACAGGTTGGATTTTCAGATAAATACTTTTTCATCCTCAGGGTTTAATAAATTGAGAAAAATTTGTGATTTTTTTTAAAAGTCGGATTTTATATATAAAAAAATCAAAAAAATTGTTCGTGATTTTTGCATTCAGTGTTTAGTAAATAAACCCCTTAATGAGCAGTCCATCAGAGGTAGCAAAATAAAATAAATATCGATGTATTTGGTACCAGCACACAGAGTCAGCCTTATGAATTACATGTTAATGAACATTATTTATTATAATCTGATTTTAAATAAAAAAAGCTCAACCAAACTTTCATCCACAATTGTGCCTCAGTTATCATTTAAATAACTCAAATTAATTGGATAGGGGAAAAACTCGATAAAATCGAGTGGAAATCTGAATCATTTGTTTTCTTCTGACTTTTTTCCCCATTCACTTGATGTTGAAAAATGTGAGTTTTTTTTCACAGAAAATTCTATTATTTGCACCAAAAAGCCAGACCGGAAAAATCTGAGTTATTTTAAATAACCCCCTTAATCATAGGCCAAGTCCTAGGCCTACCATTTGGGGGCAGAGTTATCAAGGGTCGAGGTGAAAACTCGAAGTTAAAAACTTCGAATTTTGAGCTATTTTTTGGGTACTTCGACTAGAGAATAGTCCAAATTCAAAGTTGAATTTGAAAAAAACTTTGAAATTCGAATATCGAAATGTATCATGTACTATTCCTTTAAAACTTCGACTTTGACCATTCGCCATCTAAAACCTGCCTAAGTGCTGTTTTAGCCTATGGGGGACCTCCTAGTACCTATTTGGAGTCAAAAAGTTGGTGAATTGCACAATTTTTGTGTATTCAGTATATTGCACATGCAACTGTCGTGTTGTTCTTTCTCAAACCCTAACTGTAGCAAGATACAATTACCATTAACTATTTGGCAAATGCAGATAGAGGATTCATGGCCCAGTGTTAAAACGTGTGAACCATGTGGCAAATATTGCGTGGAACTTGAAGAGTAAGCACCAAAATAAGTTACAAAACCCTGAGGCACTTGCCTATACTGAAAAAAATTTGTCTATTTTCCTTTGCAATTTAGCCTTTTCTATGCCGCGGGTTAAAGTGTATTGAGGGCTATGCTTTGCCTGTCAAATATCTGTCAATTCTATGGCTTCCATTGTTTTACCTGTAAGCCACAAAAGTAGAATCTATTGCTCTGGCACCCTGGTATTTCCCTGTCAGCACCATAGATTCTACATTCTAATTATGGAAAGGTTTAACTATTATAAAAAAAGTCACTAGCTTGACTACAAAAGAGAGTATAATGGGCAGATCTTTATATGATATCAAATTATTCTGTGTGGTATAATCCCCACTTTGATTTTCTCATGAAACCCCCTTAATGCCCATGCCATTGTGCATCTAAGGCCATTGTGAACCAAAAACATCCATAGCCAGTCAGCTTTGGTGAATTTGACCCATTTTGTTTTGCCAAAAAATCGCCGCCGTCAAAATTTCAATTTTTTTTGACGCGCAGCAATTTGTTTTTTTTATGCCATACAAGTCTGTGGCCGTCATTTCTCCAACGAAACAAGGTGAAAAAATTCACCCATCCCTAATAGGCAATTGTTTTTGTTTGTGGAATGTCAATGATATCCCACATTATAGTCTTGTATGAATGAAACATTTTCAAAAAGCAAAGAAATGAAATGTTTTGTCTGGCACAAAATAACACATTTTACCCATAGACCCGTTTAGCACATGACTTTCCTTCTGTATTTATGAATGGTACCTTCCATCAGATAATTGTTCCTGATTTGATTTGGTAAGTGCCACACATGCCTACAAATAAAAGAAGAAAGCTCATAGAAAGTTCTGCATAATTTCAAAGTCTTCCTATGATGTATGTAAAATTTTGCTACCAAAACACTAAATCATACAAACCATCTGCTTTTCATTCTCAGTTATCTTTGAAATGTATTTTAGTAAACATTCAATCACATGTGTGTGTGGGGGGGACTCATCCCAACTGATTATAGGGGATTTTGCCGGAGTCTCACTGGAGGTGTTTATTGATAGCAGAGATTGCTCGGCCATTCCAAAGTCTGTTGACATAGTATAATGTGTCTAATCTTATTTTTTGGGAATACTACTTTAAAATTTGTAGTTTTTCCACCCACAATTGGATAAAACATTGTGCCAGACAAGCCAGAGACAGGCCTTTTCTTTAACAAAATGCAATGCTTATTTGAAAAAAAAACAAAAACATATTACTTATTTAAAAAAGAAAAATTAATTTACATTCTGGTGGGCTATACAGTTCCTCTTTGCTTCAGTAACTTATGAGCAAAGCTAAACACAACTTGTATACTCAACACAACGTGAGTTTCTGCTGCCCCTTCTTTATAATATTCTTTTCCTACAGAAATTCATCAAAGCCTTATACTTCCAAGAATTCAAGCATAATAGAGCATAAGAACATCTTTCATTAATCACTTACCTTTCTTCTCTACACTTTGATCTTTCCTACTGTCAATGCTACATGATTTAATGTATATATCTTTGTTTGTATTCCAAAAATATAGGGCAAATCTATGCATCCAAAATATATTTTGAATGATTTTTTTAGAGAGTTCAACCTCCTTGTTTCTTTTGTATTATTTTGAGTATAATAGGCTATAATCACCTCTTCTATAATAGGTAATACACACTGTGTATTTGTGTACATTTAAATATGTATATTTAAGTATTATTCTAATACAGGTATAGGACCTGTTATCCAGAATGCTTGGGACCGGGGTTTTTCCAGATAATGGATCTTTCTGTAATTTGGATCTTCATACCTTAAATCTACTAGAAAAATCATACAAACATTAAGGGGCAGATTTATCAAGGGTCAAAGTGAATTCGAGGGAATTTTCTAAGTAAAAAAATTCGAAATTCGAAGTAATTTTTTGAATACTTCGACCATCGAATAGGATACTATGACTTTGAATTTACTTCGACTTTGATTTGAAGTAAAAATTGTTAGACTATTCGACCATTTGATAATCGAAGTACTGTCTCTTTAAAAAAACTTTGACTTCAATACTTCTTAACACCAACTTAAACCTGCCGAAGTGCTATGTTAGCCTATGGGGACCTTCCAGAGCAATTTTCTACGTTTTTTGTATTCCAAGGAAAATCGAATACGATTCGAAGTACGATTGTAAAATGAATAAAATCCTCCGACTTCGAATTTGAATGTCGGAGGATTCTATTCAATGGTCGAATTTCGAAGTATTTTCCACTTCGAAATTTGGCCCTTGATAAATCTGCCCCTAAATAAACCTGGTTTTGCTTCCAATAAGGATTTATTATATCTTAGTTGGGATCAAGTACAAGCTACTGTTTTATTATTACAGAGATAAAGGAAACCATTTTTAAAAATGTTGATTATTTCGATAAAATAGAGTCTACGGGATATGGCTTTTCCGTAATTCCGGGCTTTCTGGATAACGGATCCTATACCTGTACTAAGCATATTTTCAATAAAGCATAATATTTTATACATTTTGGGACAGATTTTATCAAAGTTGAAATGGGAAATCCTGTAGGGTTACAAATTTGATGGATTGAATCAAACCCAGTATTTAGCATTTATAATTTCATATTACTGTATTACCTTATATCATTTCTAATTGATAATATTGTTTTAGATTTTTGTTTTTCTGCTCATTTGATCAGTCTGTACTTGTACTTTATTCATATTGATTTGAGTGGATCACAGATATGCTTTCTTAAATGACGGATTTGAATTAGATGGAATCAGAATTATTTTTTTTGTATCAATTTAATTTTATTGGATATTTAAAATAGTTTGTTATCTGAAGAGTCGTTATCCCAAATTTGTTATGGATCGACCCCGAGCTGATCAATAAATCTGATAAATCCACCTCTTTGCTTGACTCATTATGGCTTTGTGGTCCAAAAACCAAATACATATTTAGTTACCCTGGAACACTAGGCAGGAGTTTGTTTATGCAACATCTGGCAAAATGAAAAAGCATGACTGCTTCAAATAAAACATTGTATATGTGCCAGTTACAAATAAGTGACACCTCAATGCAAATATTTTTCATTTTACATATTATTTTCTTCAAAAAAAGATGAGTTTCCACATTGATACCACTGGGATAATCCTTGTTTAGACTACATTTCTGGCAATAATACTTACTGTAAATGAACCAACTAAACAAGACAAGTTCCATTTTTAATTGAATTTTCCAAGGGTTCACATTTTCAACAGATAGGGCACAATAATTTTCTTTCTAGTCTAATTGAAACCAAAGAGTAACCAGCTCTTATCATGTTTATTATAGCTAAATTTAGAAGAGACAGTTCTTTACAAAAGAACCCCCCGCCACTTTATGTTCTTCTCTTTTTCTGTTAAACTTATTGCCTTTGAGCCTATCAAAAAGAAATGAATGTTATTATTCAGCCCAGACTTAATTATAATAATTAGGATGTGCAATTTGTAAAGTTGGCTGTCGCTTTTTGCCACATTATGCATAATTCTCTTTCTCTTTCAAATTAGGCAGGTTTAATCAGTTTTTCTAAGACAGTGTCTGGTCATGTCTTTTTTTTTACTCTAGTCTTTGATTCTGACATTGAATGCAAGTCCAGACTCCTCCATAATTAGTAGGTTTGATATGTTTAACTTTCATGAAGCTTTTATCTTACCATTAATCCCCAGCATCTGTGATAGACACATTGGGGATTTTTCATTGTTGAAATCCAAAGAAGGAAAACTCCAGTGGTTCTAGCCTATAAATTAACCCCACCAATGCCACTTTGTGGCAGGCCATTTGCTTATTGCCTTCTGTTCCATTATATGGAGATTTTCTGGGCAGTCTTCATTTTTATCGCATTCAAATGGCCATCTGCTAATCATTATCATGCAAAATGAGTTTATTCCAACAGGAAATAAAATCTTTTAATAATACTCTGAACAATGTCAGTTAATTAAAAGACGTGTAAACACTGTACTGCTTATGCAAATACATATAATTTATGTTCACCCTCAGTATTGTATATATTCTCTTTAATACTAGTATAAAAAGATAAAAGCATGTTTGTTTGTTTTTCGTGTCTTCCATTTAACTACAAAAGCAATGTCTTAGTAAAATGCCATACTTTGTAGCCAGACTTCAGTTATTTTGCCTTGAACTCATAAGCTCTTAAAAAGTTAAAAAAAACAAACATACAGTATAAAAAATGTACATTATGTTCAAGAGCCATAAATACCCTGAAAAACAATTCTTTATAAATGGATCATACAGGCACTTTTATTTATATTTCTGAAACAATGTATTTGTTCCACTATTCATTCATTTTGAAATGGATCAGTAAAAATTTGTGGTTTCCCCATTTTTTTTAAAAAAACTGTTAGGGTCAGATTTACCTAGGGTCAAATATCGAGGGTTAACTAACCCTCGATATTTGACTGTCGAAGTAAAATCCTTCGACTTCGAAGGATTTACCGCTATTCCTATGATCGAACGATCGAATAATCGTTCGATCGAACGATTCGAAGGATTTTAATCCATCGATCAAAGGATATTCCTTCAATTAGAAAATTGTTAGGAAGCCTATGGGGAACTTCCCCATAGGCCAACATTGGCCTCGGTAGGTTTTAGGTGGCGAACTAGGGGGTCAAAGAATTTTTTTAAAGAGACAGTACTTCGACTATCGAATGGTCGAATAGTCGAACGATTTTTGGTTCGAATCATTCGATTCGAAGTCGAAGGTCGTAGTCGAAGGTCGAAGTAGCCCATTGATGGTTGAAGTAGCCATATTCAACCATTCGAAATTTGAACTATTTTTCCTCTATTCGTTCACTGGAACTAAGTAAATGGGCCCCTAAAAATCAAGATTTATCAGGTATAACAACCACAACAACCTCTCTTACAAGTAAAAGTTGTTGAGGTTTCTATAGAAGTCAATGGGAGCTGCACTGATCCTATTGGAGCGTTTTAAATCAATTTGGACTTTTTGAGGTTTTTGGATTTTTTTCTCAAGAAATTGTCCAAAAAACTAGAATTTTTAGGGTTTTAGAGGTATCTGTATTTTTTTCAGATTGTTCAGTGCAATTTTCCATTTGTACATTTTTATTTGTATCTTTTAATAAATGTCATGACATTTGTAGATTGTTACATCTGACCTTTGATAAAAAGGCCTCCACCTCTTACCCATTGATAAATATGTCTTTAAAAAATTTACAGAAATGTGATGTCATCAGTTAAAATTAATGGTTAAATGCTGTCACTTGTGTGGCTGCTTATCGGATGCATGCAAAATCTTTCTTAATACTTCATAGTTACATAGTAGATGAGATTGGAGAAAAACAAAAAAAATGGAAACATGACCATCAAATTCGTAGTTTTCACCAATTTAACCTGGTTAAACCCATCTGAAGCATACAGCTTATCTTATAGGGGTAAAACATCCTTTAAAACTCCAAAATGTTTATTATTTTAGTTTTTGCTTCAACTTTGTACTAATATTATGTGATACTCACATACCACTTGTCTGGGCTCTCCCCATGGAGGTCATGCAGTCCTTTGAATACAGACTTTCAAAATGAAAAGGGCTTTCTGCTCGAGCCCAACCATAATACAAACAAAATCAAAAGCAATAAGGTGGTCCAGTATTTGTTGGAGTTGCAGTATTAAAATTCAAAAAGCTTTAATATCAAATGTCCTTTAAACATAGAACAGAAACCATTAAGACACAGACTTTCCTTACCATGACATATATTGTCACCTGATGCATTTCATGCGGGGGGGCATCAAAATATTTTTGTATTTTTCTCTGTTCTACTTCATTAACAATTTAGGGAGGAAGGAAACTCATAGTATAGCAAGGGTATACTCATACTCATACCTAAACTTAGAAGCCCCTTTCTCTACAGACTTAGATATACCATAGCTAGATATATGACCTTTTTTGAAAGACTCGTCAGTGGAAGTTTGTATTACCAGGTTTGGGCATTTATTCAGCACTTTGCTATAAAGCTTTGTTGCCTTGGAGTAAAATATTACTCCACATATTTATATATATATAACAAGGGAAAGTTGTGCTCACCACTATTTTTTAAAATCATTAGGCGGGGTTGCAATGAGGGTGTGCACCCCCGCCTAATGGTTTTAAAAAATAGTGGTGAGCACAACTTTCCCTTGTTTGTTATAGTTATACAGGAGCAGTGACCAGCTCCATGTTGTAGCTCCCACCCTTCCCAACTATAGTCAGGTGATCCCACTGGTGTCTAATAAAAGGGCAGCCAAGTTTGGGAGTTTAACTTTGAAAGCAGCTAGTAAGTTGCAGGTAAAACTTAGTCCCTTTGTAAAATGTATAATTAAGCAATTGAATTCTTAATGAATCAGATGAAAATTAAGCGTAGGACTGGCCAGATATGGGATGACTTTGACGTAGTTGGCCAGCTTAAATATATTGCAATATATGGACAAACAATCCCTGTGTTGTTTAAAGGGTAAGGCATTCTTTAGTAGCAGTATGCACAAAATGTCGCTGTGTTAAATATATTGATAATCGGTTGAGTGCAGAGGACCTCTTGTAGTTGACTATATATATATATATATATATATATATATATATATATATATATATATATATATATATATATATAACATCAGTTTTAATATTGCTATAAAAGGCAATAATTTTTCTTTAAACAATAATTTGTAATAAAGTAACCCTAAACTCTGTTTTTATATATTGCAGAGAGTTTAATGTTATATATTATAACAACAGAAACTTGTCAGCCCATCATATTCCATTACTCTTAGTAAATCTTAATTTTATCTGATGGAAAGATCATCAATCACCATATTTTTCCCCCTAAATTACTATTAATTGTGCAGTTAGTCAAGCGTTGTTTGTGAATAAATGCCATGGTAATTGAATTAATTCCAACAAATTAGTTGTCCTTGAAGTCTGAATGTGGACTGTTAGAGATCAGGCCTCATAAGGAATTAGCAGACCTACATTTTTCTCAAAACACGCTCGTCTGGGAATATGTTTTTGCTGTCAATACATTAGCAGTATCTCAATTTCTCAGGGCCATTTTTTAATTTTCTTTTAATCTAGAAGTGGAATTGGATAAGTATAGATAAAATTAACTTTAAGATACTGTAATTCTCATGGCCGAAATATTGTTATAATCATCTGCAAATCATATTTTCCTCATTGGAGGGCACTAAGGTCAGTGAATGCAATTAATTCCAGTCATCTTTGCACGAGTCTATAAGCAATTAAATATGTACTGTATTCACTTGCAATCATTGCACTCTTCTTGGCTTAACTTTTAAGTGAATTTTACATGATATGTTGTCATATGGCAAAGACCCATTTATAAAAAGAGTTAACTTCTTTATGTCAAGTGTTGATTCTAAATATTTCTGTTTGTAGATATGGGAACAGCCCAATTTCTAACTTTGAATAGGTAAAGTTAAGTTAGACTGTATCTAGTAGAAATAAGTCTAGAGCACAATTGCATTTTCGAATCAATCGTGAAAATGTTTCACCACTCAATATCTCCTCAATGTATAGATCTCTGCACTCTATACTTTACACTACAGTACATATAGGGGCCGCTTCACTAACTTCGAGTGAAGGATTCGAAGGAAAAATAACTTTTCGGAGTGTTTTTTGGGCTACTTCGACCATCAAATGGGCTTTTACGACCTTCGACTACGACTTCGAATCGAAGGATTCAAATTTAAAATCGTTCGACTATTCGACCATTCGATAGTCGAAGTACTGTCTCTTTAAGAAAAAACTTCGACCCCCTAGTTCACCATCTAAAAGCTACCGAACTCAATTTTAGCCTATGGGAATGTCCCCATAGGCTTTCCTAAGTTTTTTTAATCAAAGGATATTCCTTCGATCGTTGGATTTAAATCCTTCGAATCGTTTGATTCGAAGGATTTTATCGTTCGATCGAAGGAATAATCCTTTGATCGTTCGATCGCACTATTTGCGCTAAAATACTATATTCGAAGTCGAAGGATTTTAATTCCCAGACGAATATCGAGGGTTAATTAACCCTCGATATTTGACCCTTTGTGAATCGGCCCCTAAAAGTAATGTGGTCTATGCTGTCCACTGTATACATTGCTGAGTCGAAACAACTTCTCATGAAGATAATGGCCCAGGACAGAACTAGGACTCTGCAGTCTATCTACATTCTTTGAGGACAACAATGTTCATATTTTGAATGGAGAAAACTGTTAGATAGAGGTGTGAAGGAGGCCATTAATGCCAAACCAGAACAATCATCCTTTAACAGAGGTGGGGGGCCTGTGACATTGTTGTGTCAGCAACATACAAAGCCACTTTGACATCTTTAACCTAGTGATTTTACAAAACTTCACACTTCCAATCGTGTACATTAAAAAATTAACACCTGCCTCAATGAGTATCAGGGTACCATTGTAACTGGTTCACACTTTCACACAGCTTTGAGTTGCAGCTGACACCTACATAAATAGTGCAGTGGAACCATTGTGATTGGATGTGAATGTATTCCTATGAGGGTTTAAAAGATGAGGTATCCCCACCAGATGAATAGGGAT
This sequence comes from Xenopus laevis, assembly GCF_017654675.1. NCBI lineage: Eukaryota > Metazoa > Chordata > Amphibia > Anura > Pipidae > Xenopus > Xenopus laevis. The sequence continues at coordinate 24,247,385 of NC_054373.1, forward strand.
GTAGCGAACTGTTCTGCGGCGAACTTGTTCGCGCGAACATCGGCTGTTCGCGTCCGCCGCAAGTTCGCGAACGTCGCGCGACGTTCGCCAATAGGCGTTCGCGTCAAAATCGTTCGACCATTCGACCATTCGATCGCTAAAATCGAACGATTTTCGTTCGATTCGAACGAAAATCGTTCGATCGAACGATTAAAAATCCTACGATCGTTCGAATCGAACGATTTTCGGATGTTCGAAGTTCGCGAACAGTTCGCGAACTGTTCGCATTTTTTGCCGGTGTTCGCGAACGGCGTTCGCGAACACATACTCGGCGGTTCGCTACATCCCTACAGATGAACGGAAGAAGCTGCTCAGATCAGCGATGAGACAGTTTCAAGATTACTCAGAAAGTCCTTGAGGAATGAAAATCTTCATAAACATTAGGTTAAAATGAATAAATAGTCTCTCAAATTCCCATGATGCATACTATTTGTTGTTGGAGAATGTACACCATTAAAGGAAAATGTGAAGACAGTCAAGGATCTTTCATTCCATAAGCTTTACATTCCAGATCCAATAACATGTCAGCTGGTCACTTTTGAGGTATTGTTCTACTCCAGAGAACAATAGTACAAGTCACCCAAAGAAGCATCACTTTGCAAACAATTTATCTCATTTACAAACACATACAATGTCCTACTCCAAGGCTAATGTTTATTTCTGTATCTTTATCTTTAAAGGGATACTGTCATGGGGAAAAAATTCTGCACTGAAATCCATTTCTCAAAAGAGCAGACAGATTTTTTTATATTCAATTTTGAAATCTGACATGGGGCTAGACATATTGTCAATTTCCCAGCTGCCCCAAGTCATGTGACTTGTGCTCTGATAAACTTCAATCACTCTTTACTGCTGTACTGCAAGTTGGAGTGATATCACCCCCCTCCCTTTTCCCCCCCAGTAGCCAAACAAAAGAACAATGGGAAGGTAACCAGATAACAGCTCCCTAACACAAGATAACAGCTGCCTGGTAGATCTAAGAACAGCACTCAATAGTAAAATCCCATGTCTCACTGAGACACATTCAGTTACATTGAGAAGGAAAAACAGCAGCCTGCCAGAAAGCATTTCTCTCCTAAAGTGCAGGCACAAGTCACATGACTGGGGGCAGCTGGGAAATTGACAAAATGTCTAGCCCCATGTCAGATTTCAAAATTGAATATAAAAAAATCTGTTTTCTCTTTTGAGAAATGGATTTCAGTGCAGAATTCTGCTGGAGCAGCACTATTAACTGATTCATTTTGAAAAAAAAAAATTTCCCCATGACAGTATCCCTTTAAAGATAAAGATACAGAAATAAACATTAGCCTAGGAATAGGACATTGTATGTGTTTGTAAGTGAGAATTCTGCTGGAGTAGCACTATTAACTGATGTGTTTTGGAAAAAAAACATGTTTTCTGATGACCGGATCCCTTTAAGTATAATTATGATTATTGTCATTTTATTTGAAAAATTGTTCCAGTAGTATTTATAGGAAATCAAATGTGATTGTCATAAGAGATTTCTGCATTTCTACATTTTATAGACGAAAAATGATGTCAAGAAAGTGCCTGCACAACCCGTAAAAGTTGCTTCAACTTTTACGGCTTTTTCAGAAAATTTTGTAGATTACAAAGAGATTACAGAAACCTTATTAAGAAATGTTCCTAAGCATTTCTCATACAACTTCATTACCATGTCAAATAAAATTGAATTAAGATTGGAAATGACAGAGTGAATTCTATTTTGTGCTGCTTAAATGTCAGCCTAGTCTCGCTTTTGTCCTCTCTAACTATGGGGTCATGCATTAGCTTCTGGGGTTTACTCCTGCTAGATTGCTATCGTTTCAACAGATATTTTATTGTTTTTAATTGTATTCATAACTCAGTTCCCAAGCTCTCTGAATTATTTCTTGGAATTTTTGTCCTGAACAATGTTTTTCATTTGTTGTGTTTTACTTTTTACAAAGACATAAAGAATTACTGTAGAAACAGAGATACGCTGGTCTTGGGAATTGTACATGTAAATGGATAGAGAAAAAGGCTGAAATCAGTAGTTTATTTGTTATTTAGAATTAAATGAAGTGATGTGTACCTCTGAGTCCGACTGAATTTAATTTTAGAAATAGTTATTAAAAGTTTGCAGATGACAGTTAAGAAATGTTAAGTGTTTTATTCATGAAACAAATGTGTCTGCACAAAATGTATCATGTTTGTGGCTGGCATTTACACTTGTACAAAAGAAACTGGAAATATGTATTGTACAGATATGGGATCCGTTATCCGGAAACCCATTATCCAGAAAGTTCCAAATTACGGAAAGGCTGTCTCCCATAAACTCCATTGTAATCAAATAATCCAAATTTTTAAAAATAATTTCTTTTTTCTCTGTAATAATAAAACGGTAGCTTGTAATTGATCCCAACTAAGATATAATTAATCCTTATTGGAAGCAGAACCAGTCTATTGGGTTTATTTCATGTTTACATGATTTTTTAGTAGACTTAAGGTGTGAAGATCCAAATTACAGAAAGACCCGTTATCCGGAAAGCCCCAGGTCCCGAGCATTCTGAATAATAGGTCCCATACCTGTATTGTGTTAAAAGCATAAGATTTAAGAGAGGAAAGTTATATTTTCTACCTTATAAAGCTATACTGAAGCCATTGTGTACATTCACAAAAAGGGCATCTCCATTTCATGACAGTTTTTTGCAGCATTAAAAATAACAGAGTTGCACACACCATGTAGAATTGATTTACTCCGCTCTAAATAATAGAGACAAAAAAAGAGGAAATCCCAAAGTAGAATTTTATCAAACATTGGCTTTGGGTGTCAAGCCCCAAATCATCAGCCAAGGGGAGTGGAAAGGCTTCTTTTGTACATGTTTGGATAGAAATGTTTGTACTTTTTTACTTTTGGTCTGTACGTTTGAGTTTTTGTGAAGTGCAAAACATAGATTGTTTCTACTAATTAACTGAGAGCAATATACACAGTAATAATTTTTTATCACATAAAAGGATATGGACCAACACACATTCCTTGTCCCTTTTGTTTACTAGCAATGCCAACACATACAATTAAAAAAAAAAAAGGACATTGTTAACATTCCCATGGTAACATTGGAAATTACTGCAACACACTGATCAATCTCTTGAGTCCTTGTTTTACATGTAAAGGACCTGTTATCCAGAATGTTTAGGACCTGGGGTTTTCCAGATAAGGGATCTTTCCTTGATTTGGATCTCCATTACTTAAGTCTAAAAAATCCATCAAACATTAAGGAGCAGATTTATCAAAGGTCGAAATTCGAATTTGAAAAACTTCGAAATTCAAATTAAAAAAGACCAACCAAAATGAAATTGAAGGTTTTTTTGGCTGAATAGGTCAGTTTTTGATCAAATAGGTCAGTTTTCAAACAAATTCAAATCATACGAATCAAACTACTAAGGCGTTCAATTCGTACTATTCAACGTTTTTCCCAAAAAATACCATTGATTTTTCAAAGTCCACCAATTGACTCCAAATAGGTTCTAGGAGGTCTCCCATAGGCTAAAACAGCAATTCGGCAGGTTTTAGATGGCAAATGGTCGAATTTTTAAAGAGACAGTAAATTTCAAAATTCTAATTTTCAATTTTTTTAAAGTCAAATCGAATTTGGACCATTTTCCTAGTCGAAGTACACAAAAATTAGCTCGAAATTCGATTTTTTTTTTTATTCAGATTTTTTTCATTCTAATTTTCACTTCCACCTTTGATAAATCTACCCCTAAATAAACCCAACAGGCTGGTTTTGCTTCCAATAAGGATTAATTATATCTTAGTTTGGATCAATTACAAAGCTCTGTTTTATTATGACAGAGAAAAACGAAATTATATTTAAAAATCTGAATTTTTTGATTAAAACGCAGTCTATGGGAGATGTTTTCCCCATAAATCAGAGCTTTCTGGATAGTGGGTTTCTGGATAATGGATACCTGCACTGGAAATTCATTTTTTACAAATGCCTTAATTTTGAAAACTGTTTTGGTTTCAACTTCCTCAGGGCCTCTCTCTCATGTGACCATCATTCTTCCCTAGATTGACTTATTCTAATTCACCACCTATTCATGTAGCCCAGACACCATCACTTAGCAGGTGTCATTAATGTTGCAATATGCAAAATTGTATGATAATTCCCAAGACCAGCACTTAAATGAAAGTTCCCTTCCCATCATCAAAGTCTTCAATACTCCACGTAGGTGGGCCAAGGACTCTCTTTTTTAATTTATGTTTATTGTAAATAATACTGGCCTCCATTTTATTGCACAAAAGCTCAGCATACACATTGTTGGTGCATTCAGGTGAGTAATAATAGAAGAAGGGCCTCAGAATTGTAGAGGTACCAATGAGGTCCTCGCTTGATAGAATAGGTCAACTTACAATTGTTTTGGGGCCCTGGTTATGCAGATAGGTGCATTGCATCAGGTGTCTCATGGTGTTTGGTCTCTGCATCTTAAATAGCCAATATCATAGATATCCATGCAACATCATACAGTCAGATTTTCTTGTCTTTGGTTCTCCCTGCCTGACCTTGCCTTCTCCAGTTCCATGTCTTTGGATGATTTGATATTGGCTGAATTGATCTAAATACATTCTTGAACTTGCTGATATCAGTATTATTACTAAGTCCTGTCTACTCGGCTTTGCAAGGTTCTCACAATAGGATAAGTGACTGGAAACCGAAGTAGGCTTCTATAGAAAAAAAGAGTGCAGAGGATGAGATGGAGTGACAACAAAAGTAACATATGGATAACCTACACTTCCCTATATTCACCCATAGCACTTGCACTTATTCAAATAAGCAAGAATGTTTCCTATTCTTCTCAGCACCTCAGTTACAGTCCTAGCTGTGAACATGCTTTTTTTTCTGCATTTACTTTTGACTTTCTCCATGTCATTAAATGTGCTGGGCCAGGTGGTCGAGATGTTCTCACAGTCCATCATTATAATTGATTTTACACATTCAAAGCATTTTGATCTTACCTCAGAGCTTTGAAAACAAACCAGATGTGTTCTGCCTTCAAATGAATACCGGACTCGTGTCACAGAATAGAGAGAAAAATGTGTAGATGCAACAATAAAATATATATATATATATAAATATGCTATATTCACATAAAGGCACAGTTTAGAACACAGATGAAGGCAGAAGGCTTGAAATGACCCACTGGGTCCCACTGGGTCTTATAATGAAGGTCTAAAGCCTTGGACTTCTCCAGTGGAAATATTGTTAACACCATGACTCACAAGAGTCACCTTGGTGGGTATATTACTCATATAAATGAGCAGCTTCAGGTAAAGAACAAGAATGAGTATTCCTATTCTTTCGCATATTATGCAGCACTTTAAAGAGAATGCTTAGTCATATTTATTGGTTGCTGCCCCAGTAGAGTTTAAAATAGATTTTTCTATGCCCTCTTACAGGCCACTAAGAGCATGATCAATTTCAGTATCAGTTACAGACATGGGACCTGTAATCCAGAATGCTCGGAACCTGGGGTTTTATGGATAAGGGATATTTCTGTAAATTCTGTTTTATTATTCCAGCGCAAAAGGAAATTATTTTTAAAAACTAGAATTATTTGCGTATAATGGGGAGATGGCCTTCCCATAATTCGGAGCTTTCTGGATAATGGGTTTCCTGGATAACAGATCCCATACCTGTACTTATCCTGGCGGTTTGTTCTGAGATATGTGATTAAATGAGGGGACCTGGAGGAAGCCTTATTTATTGTTATTATCCTTTATCCTCTTGAGATATCTTTATTCCTCTGACAGTACTCATTCTACTGCCATGTTGTTATGATCTCGTGCTATATAAATGACATATTGGATACAAAAGCACTATACATTATTACTTCTGTAACAGCTTCCTTATACAGGTATAGGATCCATTATCTGTAAACCCATTATCCAGAAAGCTCCGAATTATGGGAAGACCATCTCCCTTAGACCCTATTTTAATCAGATAATTCAAAATTTTAATATTGTTTTCCATTTTTCTCTGTATTTATAAAACAGTACCTTGTACTTGATCCAAACTAAGATAAAATTCTTCCGTAACGGAGACAAAACAATCCTATTGGGTTTGTCTCCAACATAGGACTGGGGGGTCCAGACCCCCAGTCCAATATTACATACTTGTATCACCCTCTGGTGCCTTAAAGCAGAACTCAACCCCCCCCCACTAATAAAAACCTCTACCCATTACCCCCTCCCTGCTCCTGCCCCACCGCATAGATGATAACACCTATAAGTGCCCCTAATCCTTTACTCACCTATAGGTGCAGAGTAAGCGCAGTGGAGCTCATCTTCCGGCTCTTCTGTATTCTTTGGGTCCTCTTCCTTCCCTTTCAGCAATTGCCATCACAATATGGTGCTCACTTCCCAAAGAAATCCGAAAATTCCGAAAATGGCGCACTTGAGCTCCGCTGCGCTTACTCTGCATCTTTAGGCAAGTAAAGGATTAGGGACATTTATAGGTGCTATCACCTATGCGGTGGAGTCATGGAGGGGGGACTATGTAGGTTACTGGGTTTTTATTAGTGGGGAGGTGTTCTCCTTTAAGCATCTTTCTTAAAGTGGTCTATATTCTCATAGTTATCAACTGTCCACCATCACCAGAGAATGTCCCTGATTTTGATTCTATGCTCCAGCATATTTTTCTTCCTAGAAATGTGCTTTGTTTTTAAAACTGATCATCTGCATAGAAGAAACTGAACGATCTTATGACCAGAAATGAATACTCTGTGCCCATGTTCCCTCTAAAGCCTATAATCATAAAAGAAGAGTTACTTAAGCACAATTGAAGTGCTATAACCTGAGCATGCAATGAAGGATAAATGCAACACTCTGTCCCCTCGTTATCACAACACTCGCATGCTACAAAAGGCCAGCGACAAGGTGAATGAGAAATGTTGGTCTTCAAAACAAAGAGCTGCGGAAATGATAAACAAGAAAACAGCCAATAGCCCCCTAACATTGAATTTATTCCCATTTAAATCCTGGTTAACTTGATGAAGTGCCGTCACGCTATTTATTCTAGCACAGCTTTCCTAATCTTTTGTGGTCACTTATATCAATTACCGAAATCTGTCTTAGTTTAACAAATCAACAGCTTTCTTCGCCTCTGCTAAATGTTTTTGGCACCACAGATGGAGCAGACAGCAGCCAGGGATCCGAGTTCAGAGGTGTCAGATAACAGAATTGGACTGCGTCTGCCATTTATGCCAGCGTAGAGCCTTGGCACAGAGCCCCGCTCAGCTAATACAACTGGTGCTTCTGCCATTTGTTAATTCTGCATAATTAAGCAGCAATTGACACGGTATTGTCAACTCGCAGGCTTATCATCTGGCATTTGCTTAATGGGGTTCCTTGCCATTTTGCCTATTGCTTTTTCAGCACAATGCTTTTAATTAAGTCTGATTAGCAAACTCTAGAAGTCATATAGGTGTCATTTATGTCACATACTATGCAGCCAGTAACTGAAATTATGGCTTTTTTTCTGTACAAATACTTTGCATCGGATCATTACTGGGATGAGCTGAAAATATTAAATAAATGGTTATCACAATGTATGCGTCATTGTTTTTTGATTATTGTAATGTTGACAATCAAGAAACAGCAATAAGTTAAAAAATATCCATTTCATACTAGTGGCATTTTTTACTAAGGGCTGGGAGGCAGTTTAACTTGGTTCAGTAGCTCAGGAGACCAACCGTGAAGCAACAAGGTTTTCCAGTTCAGTGTGACAATATCAGGCTTCATTAGATCAGATGCTGACACTCTTCCAGTATTGTATACGGCCAGTTTAAGACATAAAATAACACTCCAGTGTATAAAGCGAGCTCCTACAAAATAGCATTTGCCGCAACTGGTACAGATAGAGGATCTGTTATCTGGAAACCCACTATCCAAATTATGGGAGGGCTGTCTCCCATCAACTCCATTTTTTGCCGACAATCAATATTTTTAAAAATGATTTCCCTTTTCTATGTAATAATAAAACAGTAGCTTGTACTTGATCCCAACTAAGATATAATTAATCCTTATTGGAGGCAAAACCAGCCTATTGGGTTTATTTAAGGTTTAAATGATCTTTTTAGCAGATGGGAAAGTCAATAATAAAAGAAAACATCATTCTAAGCAACTTTTCATTATACATTCATTACAAATTTTCAGTGCTTTTAAAAAAACACCCAATGACTAATCGTGATTTCTTTGCTTCTGATTCCTCAAATTGCAGAAGAAGAAATGCAATCTTGAATATTGAAGGGGTGGTTCACCTTCCAGTTAACGGTTATTATGTTAAAGAATGTCCTATTACTAGCAACTTTGGTCTTCAGTGTTTATTATGTATAGGTTTTTTTTTATTATTTGCATAAAAAACTATTGGGAGATGGCCTTCGGAGCTTTCTGGATAACAGGTTTCCGGATGATGGATCCCACACCTGTACTCTTGTTACTGCAGCTGTAGAGATGTAAAAGTGAAGCATCCAGAAATATATAGTTCTATAATAAATGTGATATAATAAAAAGTCCACAAGAAGATTTCAATTGTTGAACGAAATACTAAAAAAATTGCATATTGATTGGAAGCATGTGCAGAAAGTATCCATGAGCCAGTCCCCGGCTGTGTGAGGTGCGGAGTGAAATTGTCAGTGCAAGGAAGTTTCAAGAGGAGGAGAAGTCGGAATGACTGATTGGAGAGATAGAGTGAAAAACAAGAGGAAGCCCTGTGACAGGGGTCAAGATAGAGAGATTAGAACAGCAGGAGATTGTCATGAGTTTGAAATGCAGCAAGACATCCAGAGGGAGGTGGAAAAGTAACTTAGTGTTTTCAGTAAGTCAAACAGACAGAAGATGTGCTGGTGGCTGCTATATAAAGACTAATATTAATGGATATATGGAAACACGTGGAACATGATTACATGAGGAGCAAATAGAGATGAGAGAGAGAGAGATATAATGGGAGGACTGGGGAATGATCGGATACAATTTATCTGGGATACAATTTACTACAGCAGGGTTTGTTAAAATCTCAAGCCTTTCCTGCTTCCATTTCTCCCCAATCTTCCTTTTTAGGGGAGTTCGAACTTAAAGGAGAACTAAACTCCCAAACTAATGAAAACCCCAGCTCTCCATAATCCCCCCCACACACAGGTGTTAATACCTGTAAATGCCCCTAAATCTTTAATTACCCCTCGATGCAGAATCAGCGCAGCGGAGCTCACTGGCGCCAACTTTAACGCTTCGGGAATCTTCCGGTCCCTTCGGCAATTTCTGTTGCGCTGTCGGCGATATGCTGCTTACTTACTGAAGACTGCCGAACTGATGAAGATGGAGCCCGTGAGCTCCACTGCTCTGACTCTGCATCGAGGGTTAATTAAAGACTTAGGGGCATTTACATGTATTAACACCTTTGCAGGGGGAACAGGGAGGGGGACTATGGAGTGTAGGGGTTTTCATTAGATTGGGGGTTTAGCTCTCCTTTAAAGGTAACCTGTTGGGCAGGTTATCCCCAACCAAAGGAGTGGCCTAATAGAGCCTGCACTCCAGTTGGGGGTAACAGTAGCTATTTGGGTTTTTTTTAATTGTCCCCTGACAGCGGGAGGGAGCTCAAGGTATGAGCACCCATGTTGGGAGACATGCATGTGCATTATGAATGAATGCAGCTAATTATGCGCATGCTTACTTATTATGCGCATATGTGTAACATCAGAAACGAATGCGTATGTACATGCGATATGTACAACATGGCTACTCCCAGTAAATTCGCGAAATTCGCGAAATGGTGAAAAATTTACGAAACTCGAAAACTGACATCCGAGTTAATTTTGATGCCTGCGTTAAAGTCAATGGGCGTCTGAATAGTGCTGACGCACTGTTTTGACGCAATCGGACGTGCTCCCAAAATTTTTATTCGCTAGTGAATTTTCGCGAATGTATTCGCCAGCGAAACGAGGAGATTTGCGTATTCGCGCCAGGCAAATTTATTCGCCCATCACTAGTTATTGCTACTTTTTTATTACTCACTTTTCTATTCAGGCCCTCTCCTATTCTTATTCCAGTCTTTTATTTACATCAATGCATGGATGCTACGGTAATTTGGACCCTTTTAACTAAAATTGCAAAATGGAGAGCTGCTGAATACAAAGCTAAATAACTCAAAAACCACAAATAATAAAAAAAACTGATGGCACATTGTTTTAGAACATCACTTTCTACATCACACGGAAAGTTCATTTAAAGGAAAACAACCCATTTAAGTTCATTTTCAGGGCGAGGGTTGCATTACTTCTGGAGCATGTGTTCAGATTCAAGGTGAAATTAGAGCCAGGGTTCCCCAACTTTAGTAGACGCAGTTGCACCCCATTCACCAGGAGAGTCAGAATGAATGCCTTGGAAAGCATATAGAAATGCAGGAGTATGTTTGGGCACAAGTTATCTTTTACTATGTTATAGAATGGCTGATTCTAAGAAACTTTTCGATTTGTCTTTTTTTTTTCTTTTTTAAAATCTTTGAATTACAGTATTTGCCCTCTTCTTCTGACTCTTTCTAGTATTCAATGGATACAAATGTATTGTTATTTCTACATATGATTACCGATCTTTCTATTAGAGCACATTCATAAATTCAATCAAAAATACTTAGGAAATGACAATTGCCAGTCTATATTGGGCAATACATTACCGGGATATTATCCCAGTCCCCAAGGTACCAATCACCTATACCTCACAAAAAGTATCCCCCAGCTCAAAATCCATAAAAAATTATTTTTATTCGATTCACATATTAAAAGATTTTTTACATACTGACTCCATGACAGTCCACCTTACGCGTTTCGTACCTTCCGATTTCACTTATGTTTACGAAAAGCTTACGGTGGACTGTCATGGGGTCAGTATGTAAAAAATCTATTTATTAGGGATGCACTGAATCCACTATTTTGGATTCGGCCGAACCCCCTAATCCTTCACAAATGATTTCTCTGAATATCGAACCGGATCTGAATCCTAATTTGCAAATGCAAATACAGGTTGGGAGGGGAAAACATATTTTACTTCCTTGTTTTGTGACAAAAAGTCACGTGATTTCCCTCTAACCCCTAATTTGCATGTGCAAATGGGAAGATGGATTCAGCCGAATACGAATCCTACTTAAAAAGGCTGAATCCTGGGTGAATTCCGAACCGAATCCTGGATTCGGTGCATCCCTACTATTAGGGGCAGATTTATAAAGGGTTGAATTTCGAAGTAATGGGAGTTCTTTTAACTCCCATAACTTTGAAATTCGAATTAAAAATGACCAATCGAAATTTATCAAAAAATCTAATTCCTTTTGAGGGAATATGTCTGTTTTCGATCGAATTCAAATCGTACGAATTGAAGTAACAGCACATTCGATCGAATTTGATTAGAAGTTTTCCAAAAAAAACTTTGAGTCTTCAAAGTACCCCATAGGCTAGAACAGCAATTCGGCAGGTTTTAGACGTGAATGATCAAAGTCGAATTTTTAGAGAGACAGTTCATGATAAATTTCGATATTCGAATTTTCAAATTATTTTCTAGTTGAAGTACATAAAAAATAGCTCGAAATTCAAATTTTTTTAATTTTCATTTTCACTTCGACCTTTGAGAAATCTGCCCCTTAATATGTGAATCTAATAAAATGGATTTTTTATGGATTTTGAGCTACTGGATATTTTTTTGGGAGACACATTCATAAATTACCCCTTAATCTTGGCTCTTACATACCCACCATTCTTCAACCCTCCCCTAAACAGAGACATAGACAAAAACACTCCTATGACATCACATTAGGTACTTCCTGGCACCCCAATGTTCAGGGTCACTGGCCTCAGTGTGTGCTTGTGTGGAGGGACAGATCCAAACCAAGAAAAAGTTTCAGAGGGGTGGGACTCAACTGAAGAATTTAGCTCATGGTTCTGCTGCACTGAGTAGTTTGCATCTAGAATGTCACACTGGGGAAATAAACACAGTTACACAATATATTCCATTTGAATGGGCAAAGCCATTATAAAGGTGCACAGGCCGTCTCTGTAACTGCCCGGCATTTGTACATGATTTGCAATTATCTGAATTGCAGAGAAAGGAAATAAACAATGTGCAGTCACATCATTTGTCACACTTATTCACATGATCAATAAGAATTGATCCAGTTTGTCAAACAAAGTGATCTATTCGCCGGCAATTTATATTCATTTACATTACTATTGTTGTCTGTATTGCTGTGGATATAAATATTTATAGAACAAGCGTGTATCTATAGTCTGTGCATAGAAATTGTCTCAAACACCCTATGAAGAATGTTGACAAATGAGGTATTATTTGATAGGCCATTTATGAAGGTGAGCATTGTGCGGTGAAATATTTTGATTTGTAAGATGCTTTCATGTTCCAAGCAGCTGACAATCTAGTCATACTGAATAGGCACATTGACTATTGCAGTGTTACTGTGCATAGATATGTGGTTGGGAATGTCTCTTAATGGGCTTTGTCTTCCCTTTGCCAAAGTCATGAATGCCAAGTGTGTCTTGAAGACGTTTTGAAGGGTTAGTCTGACCTGTCGTTATAACCAAAGCATTAAGGGGTAAATTTAATTAGTAGCAAAGATTTTGCCATGCAAAAATTCGCTCAGACAAAGCTAATTTACTAAAATGTGAAATTGCGTCCAGTGTGCTAAACGCACTCCAGTGCACTTTGCCTGGTCTGAACTGGTCTGAAGGCAAGTCTGGCGAAAGAAGTAAAGTTCAGTAAAATCCGCGCCTTAGTGAATTTGCGGACTAACGTCCATTTGCCAGAGCAAAAATTCTCCAGGCGATAGAGTGTGAATGATCGCTAGCGTCTGTCTCTTTCGCTAGCGAAGTTACACCTGCACCCGTTAGTAAATCGTGAAGTACCTGAGAGCAGTAACGTTGGTGAATCATCGCCAGCGTTAGTCACTTCGCCCTTTATTAAATCTGCCCCTAAAAGAGAAGGAAAGTCACAATCACTAAAAAGGTGGCCATACACAGAGAGATCCGCTCGATTGGCGATGTCGCCAAATGAGCGGATCTCTCCCCAATATGCCCACCTTGAGGTGGGCAATATCGGGCTAATCCGATCGTGGGCCCTAGGGTCCAACGATCGGATCCTAACAAATAGTAACGGGCGGTCGGATTGCGGGACCGCATCAACGAAAAATGCGGCCGCGATCCAACGGGATTCTTAGTCCCATCCGATCGAGATGTGGCCGACTTTCGGCCACATCTCGATCAGGGAAGCCCGTCGGGGGGCCCCATACAGACTCGGTCTGTCGGCAGCTTTTATCGGCCCGTTTATGGCCACCTTTAGGTTCCAAAAATTAGGACCTCCTTAAATAGTTGTAATCACTTACCTGATGCCAGTGCTTTATTTATGTCCAGTGCCACCCTAGGCGCCAGACCTCACTGCACCCCCTAGCTTCAGGAAGTGTCATCATGGACACAGCTGCTTGTGATGTCACTTCCACTACACAAGATGTCACTTCCTCTATGTGTGATGTTACGGCTACCAGACTTTGAAGGCTGATGCCTCACCCCCTGAGTTCTGCTGCAGGACTTATTCAGTAGCTGCTAGAATTTTTTTTACTTTCTTAAAAAAATTCAATCAATTATATAGGCACCTGAAGGTTACCCTCTTAAAGCTGCCACTCTAGGCACAGGCCCTTAGTTTTCTATATATAAATATGCCTTGTTTGATACCACAGAGCAATCCTCTACCTTTGCTTCTACGTTGTTCAAAATGCTGTGGTCAACACAAGTGCAGTAGAGTGCATAAGCTGTTTTTATATTCGGCTTTTCACTCTACTGCACACTAGTGAGACGAAAGAAGAAGAAGCTGAAAGTGGATTGCTCCATGATGCCTGCTGGAATGACCCCGAGCCAGGATAGTTTTCTGCTGATACAAGCACAGAGATTGGGTATCAGGTAAGTGAATACAATCACTAGGATGTGCCTAACTTTTGGCACCCCCAGTGATTGTTTCCTTTCCTTCCCCTTTACACATGTACTTAGGGCCTGGTGCTTAAACAGAAAGAACAAAACAGAACATAGAAAGCTTCTGTTCAGAACTACAAAACTTAAAGACAGTACAGATTAGGGATGCACCGAATCCAGGATTCGGTTCGGGATTCGGCCAGGATTCAGCCTTTTTCAACAGGATTCACCCGAATCCTTCTGCCCGGCCAAACCAAATCTGAATCCTAATTAACATATGCAAATAAGGGGCATTGAGGGAGATTGAGTGAAAGTCAAAAATGTTTTCCCCTTCCCATGCCTAATTTGCATATGCAAATTAGGATTCAGATTCCGTTTGGTATTTGGCCAAATCTTTCGCAAAAGGATTCGGGGGTCCGGCCTAATCCAAAATAGTGGATTCGCTGCATGCCGAGCACAGATATGGGAGCTGTTATCCAGAATGCTCAGAACCTGTGGCTTCCAGATGATGGATCCTTCCACAATTTGGATATCTATACTTTAAGTCTACTACAGCATCATGTAAACATTACATAAACCCAACAGGCAGGTTTTGCTTCCAGCTTCCAATAAGGATTAATTATATCTCAGTTTGGATCAAGTACAGGGTACTTTTTTTTTAAATTTGTATTATTTGGATAAAATGGAGCCTATGGACAACAGCCTTTATGTAATTCAAAAATTTCTGGATAACGGGTTTCAAATAATGGATCCTATACCTGTATTTGCCTATTTATAAGCGTTAGTTCTCCTTTAAGTGTCACATTTTCCCACTTTCCTAGTAGATTTCTATTTTATTACCTTCATCAAAGGTTGAGTAATACTCAATCCCGCAATGTAAAAATCAGGACAATTCATCATCAATGCATTTTTCGTGACTTTTCAGTGACCCGGTAGACACAACAATGAACGGTATAAATGGAACACACAAAATTGTGTCCTGAGTATTCATATTTTTGTCCTTGGTAATTTCTCGTTTTAGGAGTCAAACCAGGATTCCTTTGCAGAATGTCCTCTGCATTTACAATACAAGCAAGTTGGCAGTTTATTTGCCTTGTGTATGGGGCCTTACTGCAAATTATCAAAATTCATCTGATACTCAAAGTTCAAAAGTACAGAATACAGAAGACATAACAGAAATGCAAAAAGATATACATACCGGCCCCATTGTACTCCGACCTTTGTATGTTTTGTACCCTTAATCAGAGGCAATGCATGGAGCTTTTCTGACCAATACGTATATTGCCAAGGGCTGACCACACATGAAAATCAAATTGGATGAGGATGAGGAGTTCCAAACAATCAGTCACAACGCATACAGTACAGTAGGTGTTCAAATTAGGCAAAAGTCTGCCCATTTGGTAACCTCCCCAATAGTGAAAGGTGAATCTGTCCCGCTACGTTTAAATTTGAAAAATGTACAATTTTTATTTTTTTTCAATGGTGACTTTTTCCAAATAACTTTTTTTTAGTGGAGTCTATGGTAGGGATGCTCCGAATCCACTATTTGGGATTCGGCCGAATCCCTGAATCCTCTGTCAAATATTCGCCCAAATACAGAACGGAATCCTAATTTGCATATGCAAATGTGCATATGAAAATGAGGGTGGGGAAAGGAAAAAGTGTAAACATTTTTTTTACTTCCTTGTGTTGTGACAATATGTGACATATGCAAATTAAGGTTCAGATTCGGTTCGGCCAGGCACAAGGATTCGGCTGAATCCGAATCCTGCTGAGAAAGGCTGAATCCTGAACCGAATCCTCGGTGCATCCCTAGTCTATTGGCATTTTTTTGCCCATCACTACTCCCTAAGGGGCAGATTTACTAACTGGCGACTTTTTGCCAGCGTCCACTTCACACCCATTGCAACACTTTGCCAGGCGCAAATGCGCTCAGACTACGCTAAATCACTAATATGCAGAGTTTTGTCCTGGGCGCCGAACGCTGGCGATGTTTCGTTATCGCTTCTTCGGTAATGCGAGCATTTGAAAGTGAAGATGTGCTAGAGTTCATTTCTGCCTAGCTAAAATTTGCTAGTGATCTTGCGATCAGGTCAATTTGCATTGGGTGGGAAATTTAAAGATGTATGGACGTCTTTATATTAAATATTGGTGCAAATACTTACAAATTCCACTTTTTAAAACACATGTCCAGGGAACCTTAATAAAGACAATAGAGTTATTATAATGCCCTACACATGAGCCCACTGTAAAATGAATGTTCCATATGTTTGAAAATGTATGGGGAAACCAGTTACGCAAAAAAAGTTAGGAGTTTTGCAGGCAATCAGGCTGAAAAAAGAAAAAGTCGCCAGCGTTTTCTTGGACTTTGATGCATTTTCGGCTCACAGGATATGATGTAAGTGACATAAGATTGAGGAAGATCTAAGCTACTTTATTGCACTTCATCTGGTCTGAGGTGGTGAAGGAAATTGAGACCAAAGAGGCAACGTTCAGTAAAATCCACATTTTTGTGAATCTGTGAAGCAACGACCGTTCGCCAGAGCGAAAAAGTCAACTGCCGATAGAGTGCGAATCACCACTAGCGCCAGTCTCTTTCACTAGCGAATTGGTGCCAGCACCTGTTAGTAAATCGGCGATGTCCCTTCGGGTAGCAATGCTAGTGGCAAAAGCCACTTCACACCTTAGTAAATCTGCCCCCATGTCTTGCTGTGTATTCCCAACTCTAGCTTGTGGTTACCGTAGACTTCTTTCCAATTTTGAACCAATCAGAATTATATTTTTCTGCATACAAAAGTGACAGGAACCCACTCCACAGCAGAATACCTAATTTTGTAATAAATATGTCTCTAAATTCACACCCAGCTTTTCCAATGCCAAGTAAAAGGTGATTTCAGCTTGACTCTAGGACTAGTGGCAGGTGGCATTCAGCAGCATCGAGCGTGTATTTTGGGATCACTGTTATGTCTGTACCACTGATAATTTGTCTTTATCACTTACAGAACTAGGACAGGCAGATCAGCCATAAAATGTCCTTAGAGAACATATTTTAATGATCATTTGACAAAGATAAATGAGCTCCTGGGTGCCGGGGCTGTATTACAGCTATAGGCATGTTATAAAGAGAAGCAGAACTTTTCCTTCAGCTTCAAGGTAACAAAACAATGACAAAGTAGGACAGACGTGTCGTCTGTAAAAGACATTTATGGAACAAAGCCAGACCCTGTTGTGTTAAAAAGCCCAAAAGGAAAGCAATGGCATTTTTAGCTATTCCATAACTATGCTGCACACAATACTGAAATAAAGATAAAACCATTTGAGGAACTCATTAGGGAATTTCGCCAGGTTCTTTTCCTGCTAAATGGATGGCTGCACAACGTTTAACTTGCAACCGTCAAGCGACAAGATGAATAGAGTCGAATCTAAATATATGTTCATATACAGTTGAATTTAATGGTTTTTTTTATGTTCCGAGTTTAGGTTTCCATGTGTATATTTAAATCTTTCACTGGAGTTATGGAGTAACAGGGACTCGTTGCAACAGTTAACTGTACAGGTATGGGATCCGTTATCCGGAAACCCATTATACAGTAAGCTCTGATTTATGGGAAGGCCATCTCCCATAGAGGGCGAAGTGACTAACGCTGCGGAAAATTAGCCAGCGTGACGTCATTTCGGGACTTCGCCGATTTACTAACGGGCGCTGGCATAAATTCGCTATCGAAGGAGATAGAATGTAGCGCAACTTCGCACTCTAACACCAGGTGAATTTTCGCTCTGGCGAATGGACGTAACTACGCAAATTCATTAAGATTAGGATTTTACTGAACGTTACTTCTTGCGCCAGACTTGCCTTCGCCACCTCAGACCAGGCGAAGTGCAATAGAATAGATAGGAGGTCCGCCAAAAAAAAAAAACGCTGGCGACTTTTCAGTTTTTCAGGGTGATAGGCTGCAAAAGATCATAATTTTTTTTTTTAGGGTACCCCCAGCTTCCCCCCCCTACATTTCCTAACATATGGCACATAAACGATACACTGGGCTCATGTGTAGGGCAATATAGCAACTTTATTTTATTTTATTAAGGTTTCACTGGGCTTGTGTAGTGTAATGTATTTGCTGCAACATATACGTCCATTGTTATTTAACTTACCGCCGTATGCAAATTAGCCAGCGCTAGCACAACTTCGCTTTGCTTGCAGAATTAATGCTAGCAAAACTTTGCCATTGTTCGGCGCCCTGGACGCAACTTCGCATTTTAGTGAATTAGCATTGTCCTGACGCATTTTCACCTGGCGAAATGTGGCGAATTTCTGCAGGTTAGTGAATTTGCCCCATAGACTCAATTTTTTTCCAAATATTCAATCCCTCTCCTATTCATATTCCAGTCTCTCATACAAATCAATGCATGGTTGCTAGGGTAACTTGGACCCTAGGAGCGAGATTGCTGAAATTGCAAACTGGAGAGCTGCTGACATCTACAAACAAGAATTCTCATCCTCTCAGATATACAAAAGGGGTGAGTGCTTTGATGTATTCAGAGTAACCACAATTTTCTTAAAGGCAATAATAAAAACACCCGCATTCCGTCATGAAATATTTTCTATATAGTGTGTCAATGAATTGAAGGGGTAGGAGTTATGGAGGGTATTTCACTAATACAACAACTACAGAGAGTCAGTCCGGGTTTCCAACATATGTGACAAGGAAAACATATCTCATACTCATAGCGTATTGGTGCTGTAGGGAACATCAGGATCAAACCAATTAGTCCTATTAAGGCAAGTACTGTAGATAGGCAAACACAGTAGCTAGATGGGCTGCACTGATAGGACATATAATTCAAATCACTTTGCAATCACTGCAGTCCAGCAATTGTGAAAATTATTACTGATGTGGAAATCATAAAGGAACAACAAAGAAAACAAATTGTCCAGTGTTTTTTGTCATTGACAAATAATAAGTGAGTATTTTTGAATTTAATGATGATTGTCACATAGTGTTGCTTATTGGACAACTATTACTTCTGGGGGTAGTTTAGATTAGGCCATTCTGGGAGCACATTGCATTTTACATACTATTAAAAAAAATAGAATTTGCCAGTGCCTACCATCTGTGCATCTGGGAGTGGGCAAATAAGAATGGAACAGGTGTTGCCCCCTCCCACTCCTGTTGTGGTCCAGCCCATTAGCTAAGAGACTAATAATATAATGTAATGTATAGGTCTGAAATATCAATTAGATTTGGCAATTTCTTAAGTGTGGGGGAATATCTTATAATTACTGGCATTTCCATGTAGGTCCATCTTGTCAATCCGAGGAGAAAATACTTTTTTCCTATTTCAGTTCCAGATTTTTTCCCCAATAGAGTTTTCACGTGATAAACATATTTGTCAGTGAACTCAATCTGGTTAGTGATGGGTGAATCTGTCTCATTTCGCTTTGTTAAAAAATTTGCGAAACTCTGTAAAAATCTGCAAAATGCATTGAAGTCAACGAGCATTAAAATAATTTTGAAGCGTGACTGTTTTGTCCAAATGCATTAAAGTCAACGAGCGTTCGAATAATTTTGATGCAAGACGATTTTTATGCATGCAACAATTGTGACACATGTCATGTGTTTTGTTGCAGCAAATTTTCCATGGCAAATTTTCGCCGCAGTTTCGCGAAAGCATTTGCGGGAAGCGAAATGTGGAAATTCGCCGTAAATCCATGCTTGCCAAATAAATTAGCCCATCACAGGCCCAATGTCTTATCGTTCAACTTAAGGACTATTAGATCTGCTAATCAAGAGATGAAGTTACTTTTCATGCATTGGCTTATCGTTAGCGTTTCCATGATCTAATTGTAATTTTCTACTTCTCTGGCTCTTTCTTTACCATCGTCTAACACTTTCACTATTTTTTTCTGTTATCCTTTTTTCTTTGTTATTCAAAAACGAATGTAACGGTAATCTGGGCTTTCCAGACCACAGATAGTTAATGTCCAACTAAATGGTAATGAGCATGGGTAACATTGGACTCACACATCAGCATCAGGGCCTTCGCTAAGTGGAAGCTATCCCTTTAAGGTGTAGTGCAACTGCAACACACAGGCTACTATATCTAAAAATGGATTGATTGGACGCCAGGAGGTTCTTATGATAACAGAATGGTAGTTTATTCTTCAAAGACACTGTCCCCAGGTTTACTCACAGTTTGTAAAAGGCAGGTGTAGCATATCACAGAGGAGGGAGGATAGCAGAGGATGATACAGCAAAATGAAGGCTCCCATAAGGCATAGTAGTCAAGTGTACATCAATTCCCAGAAGACTGATAAACCTCTATGGGGATCGGGATCACCAGTGGAGTAGTTAGGGAGACGAAGTCTAAAGCCTAACACCCTATACACTGAGTCCCTGCACTTAAGGCAAACAAGCCTTTGGGAAGCTACTCCCTGCTACTATCCTTGATGGAGCACACAGCTGCTCATGCTATATAAAGCTGACTATCTCACTCTCCTAGAGAATCTATTTAAGATCTGCCCTGTGATAGCTAACCTCGTTCACAGGGTTTCCTGGTCCCTGACTTATTCTCCAAAGGTGCTGTCCCTTTGGGGCAAAAAGGCTTTACTGGGGCCTTGGTGATCCCAGGCTTAATGGGAACACCTAGCTGCACAGACACCAGGAGCCAAAGAGGAAGAGGCCACTCCTTTTCAACACAATATAGAAGTGTGGCAGGAAGTGGTCATTACGCCAATAACTAGTGGTGTACCAAAGGAAATGTTACTGGGTTTGTACCCAATAACAAAGGAGTACAGAAGGAAAGTAGGGATTTAACTCTATAGGGGCATAGCAATCCTATAGGTCCCTACACTAATTAAAAGGTGTTTAAGAGACAAATTCTTATCGAGGTTATATGTCTCTTATCCCTTTTTGTTAATTTTCTCAAATATCCAACCTAAGGCTGAGTATTTGGAATC
Organism: Xenopus laevis; assembly: GCF_017654675.1. Taxonomy (NCBI): domain Eukaryota; kingdom Metazoa; phylum Chordata; class Amphibia; order Anura; family Pipidae; genus Xenopus; species Xenopus laevis. The sequence continues at coordinate 24,268,380 of NC_054373.1, forward strand.
ATGGTGGTATATTTATCAAAGCATAAAGTAGGAGATCACCACAGTCCACTAGAGTGAAATACCGCCTCTCTCCATTCATTTCTATGGGATTTTTAAAGGCGTATTTATTGAAGGGTGAAAATGAAAGTTCACCATTTGATAAATACGCCTTTAAAAAAATCCCATATAAATGAATGTAGAGAGGGGGTATTTCACTCTAGCAGACTGTGGTGATCCCTTACTTAACTCTTTGATAAGTATACCCCATCGTGTAGTGTGTATGTCTGTATTTCTGTCTGCTTGCTACTGGTGTCTGCATGTCTGGGTGTCTTGGCTAATGGTGTCGGTGTGCATGTAGAGATTGTGTGTGAATGACAATGGTGTCTGTGTGTGTAGTGTTTATATCTGTACAGGAATGGCACCTGTTATCCAGAATGCTTGGGACCTGGGGTATTATGAATAAGGGATCCATAATTTGGATCTCCAAATAATTATAATAAACCCAACGAGGATTAATTATATCTTAGTTTGGATCAAGTACAAGCTACTGTTTTATTATTAAAGAGAAAGGAAATAATTTTTTAAAAATGTAGATATTTTATTATAATGGAGTCTACAGGTGATGGCCTTCCTGTAATTCGGAGCTTTCTGTATAATGGGTTTCCGGATAAAGTTTTCCATACCTGTATTCTACTGGTGTCTTTGTGTGGGTGTAGAGTTCCTATTTGTATGCTACTGGTGTCTGTGTGTGTGTAAATGCTATTGGTGTCTGCGTGTGTGTATAGTGTGTGTGTGTGTGTAAATGCTATTATTGTCTGCGTGTGTGTATAGTGTGTGTGTGCAAATGCTACTGGTGTCTGTGTGGGTGAGGCACGTAGTGTCCATCTGGGGTGTCCAAGTTCTAAAGGTAATTTTCTGGTTTACCAATCTCACATAAAGTTGCCACATCTTTTTATCTAGTTACAATGAAATATTTCATGCCACAGCTGTTTCTGGCCTGCAGCCCTCCCTCTTTTTTTGTTTTCTATAAACAGCTCTATAGTTTTTAGCTCCCCTTCTTTCACAATATTCTAATTGTTTCCCCCCTCTTCGGCACCAACAAAAGGATTAGTCCCAAGGGGCTCCAAGTGTCAGGAGAAGCAGAGATGATGGCGAGTGATCACAGTCAATAGCTTTGATTAACAATAAGGTAGAAAATTAGCAATGCCAGCATTCAGCCATCCTGCCTTGCCTTCTCCATATGCTCATTACTGCCTCACAGCATGCACTCCAGCCAGTCTACACGCTGAGAGGTAGCAGGAAAGGTGCGGTGGTGAGGTTGCAATTAAGACAAGTGCAACTATCAACTTCACAAAGAGAAGTGGTTGATATAAGACACTCATGAAAGTGCTTTGGAATTCCTAAACATGATGAGGCTTCCTGTTCTGTTGTTGCTTCATGTCTTTCTTCCATGCATGGATCTATGTGTAACTGGGAATGTTTGGAACAAAATTGCATTTTCTTTTGCCACTATGACCCCATCTGCGGCTTTGATCTATCTTTCAACAGACACGGATGACCTTGAGCGGGGGTCTGACAGCGGGACGCCACTTCCTACATCTGAGCATGAGGACAATTCGCTGGTCTATACAGGTAGAGTTGCTCTTTCTGATCTTATCACTTCTCGCTTACTTCTGATTCTTTCCATTAAGATAAATATATTTTTCAAAGTTAACGATGTAGCATTTACCATGTACATGATATGCTTTGGAATATGTCGGAACGGCAATGTTAAAGGGTTATTTATGAAATGTCGAATGTGGCTCAAATTATTCAAGTTTTCGGGCAAAACCCTCTGAAAAAAAACTCGAGCATCATGAAGGATATTAACATCTGGTTCAAGGGACCTCTGCCATTGGCTTCTACATGACCTCGACAGGTTTTAGATGGTGTATTTTCTGATTCAAGCTATTTCCAGGGTTATGGTATAAAAAAAATCTTAAAAGATTAAAAAAAAAAAAAAAACTCGGAAAATTAGAGTTTTTATTTTTTAAACCTGAAAATGTGGGAAAATGTGAGTTTTGACCAAAAAAATAAACTCGAAATATTAAATTTTCATGGAAAACACAACTGGATCCTTAATATGAAGAGAATTATCAAATAGCAGATAAAGTCATAAATGAAAGTAGATTGCTTTTGATGAAACCCTAGCATAGTGATGATTTACTCTTTCAAGCAATACCAAATATATGTAAAGGAAGTACAGGTATAGAACCTGTTATCCAGATTGCTCAGGTCCTGGGATTTCCTGGATAATGGATCTTGGATTAAACCCAACAGGATTCTTCTTCCTCCAATAAGGATTAATTATATCATAGTTGGGTTCAAATATAAGGTGTTGTCTTATTATTACAGAGAAAAGCAAATCATTTTAAAAAATGAATTATTTGAATGTAATGGAGTCTATGGGAGATGGCCTTTCTGTATTTCTGAGTTCTCTGGATAACAGATTTCCAGATAATGGATCTCATACCTGTATTTTAATCCAAATTGTCACTTCCTAGCCCCTTATAAGTAACTTCCCATGTGCCTGACACCATATGGGTGGAGCTCGATTACAGGGTGAAGTTGATTCAAATGATTGGGGGTTTTTTTTGCACTTGGAAGTATGCATCAAGTGTTTTGCTAGAGTTAAATTATATAATGCTTCTCATATTTAACTTCCTTTTATCCAGGGCATTGGTTTATTGATAACACAACACGTGTTACAGTTGTCGTGTCTCATTATTAGACTCATTTAAGTGTTTCCTTGTTTCTTTGGTTGGTTGCATGCCATTGTGGATTAGTGGATTAAGCAACAGCAATTAGTACAAACCTCAATACAGGGCAATTGTGTTAATTTTATACAAAACTGTATAACATGTGTTGATTATAAGGGTTGCATAAGGGTTATCTTTCAAAATGTTCTCATTAAAAAATAACACCCCACCGCAAAACAGAGTAGCTGAGAACTACAAATCCCATCATTCTGCTTATTCAGCCAATATCAAGTTCCCAGCAGTCCCCAAAAAATGGAGGACCTTTGGTTTGACGTCTATGTAAAGTGTATTGGACTGTCATCTAATCTGCCTAATGCATTGACTTTTTTCTTTATACTGCCCGTTTGCAATGATTTATTTTGCATAACAAAGATCCATCAAAGCCTTGAAAGGTTCCATTGCCCTAGGCCTTCAACTGTACAAACCGACTCAAGATCATATTCATTAGGCTCATTAGCATCCCCCCCCACCGAAAATCATACATTAAGTCATTACATTTCCCAGATCTGCAAATCATTTCCCTGAATTCCACCTGCTATGGCAAGTACATCCACATACATTGAAATTATTTACTGTTGGGAGGAGCTACTTTTTTATCATTGTTACCAGCGCACCTCTGTTAATCTGTCACCAGCACATCATTTATGCTGCATTGTGACTTCTTTTCTTTGCAGGAAATTGTTTTGTGCTAGACAAGAGCTTTTGTTCTTTTTTAATGCTTTCTGTACAGATTGGACCACAAAGAGGAGCACAGACATGATTGACAATATTTAGATTGCTGCCATGACCCGCCAGATGACAATAGCAGCCAACATTCTTTTGAGGCAGACACTTAAATCTATTCATTGGTAGATTGTGTTCGATGTGAAGAGTTTTCCAAAAAATATTGTGTCTTTTTGTTGTTGTGGCGTTGACTGAAGAATTATACGAGAGATAGATTTCAAATAGCTTCATGTTATTAATCATTAAGGAACTGAAACGTTTACTGACCGATGGTCTTATTCTCAGATGTGTATCATTCACATTTACATAGTAAGGGAACATTTAAAAGCATCAAAGTCATGTAGGAAGATCATTAGAATAGAAAAAGGACATCTTTATTAAAAAAAAAGTATAGTACAAATCTCCAGCCACTGTTGGATAAAAGTCTACATTAGTCTGTGTTGGATCATTGCTCAGGTCGATAATCAACATCCTGGGGGAATGTAATTAAAGTTGCAAAGAGAAAAACAATTCGCACCAACAAAAATAAAAATTCACATCTCGCAATGTAATATTGTTATTGGATTGCGAATTTTAATTGCACATCCTTAAGAAGGTGAAGGTGTCGTACGGGGGAATGTAATAAAAGTCGGTAACGGAAAGACTATTTGCAATGCAAAAAGTTATACCTTTGCGTGAACAAATTTTGCTTTGAGCGAACCAGGAAACTGATTAGCGACCACTTCAAACATTGGAAGACCTTTTCAGAATGTTATAGTTTGTGCCAATATGCAGTAAATGTAATAAAACTTCTTACTGAACAATTTGTTATGTTTGCTCCAAAAGATTACGACACCTTCAAGCACTTCGTAAGAGTGCGCAATCAAAATTTAATATAAGCTTCCTCATACTGAAGTAGGAAACTTTCTATATACAATCAATTAAATATTCTGCTTTGTTTCTGAAATAATCAAGTTTATCTTCACTATCCCCCTCTCAGCACATATTTCTCTTCATTCTGTCTTCACGCAGCAGTTGGGTGTTAGATATTCATTGACATTTAGATCCAATAAATCTTATATTTCCTGGCAGATGAATTAGAGCTCACTCAAATAACTAATTCCAGTACAAACAAAATCGAACAAAATAACTGCCTTTTGCACAAATTCTGCATGTAGAGAGACATGATGTCTGATGATTTTAATAGAGTGAGCTCTAATACATCTTCTAGACAAAAGGAGCCCCCTATAAGATATATTGGATCTAACTGTCAACGAATATCTGACACCCAACTCCTGTATGAAGACAGAATGAAGAGAAACAGATGCTGAGAGAGGGATAGTGACGATAAACTTGATTATTTCAGAAACGGTACAGAATTTTTAATTGATTGTATTTAGTAAGTTTCATTTTCACGAAAATTAAAAAGTGATCATCCACCCAACCTTCCCATCGTCTTTTCCAAATGTCTCTCCTCTTAGAGGTTCCCAGATGATCCACAAAAATCCAAAGAATGTTGCAGCGCACTCCGAAGGTCAAGGATCGCTCAATTCAGCTTAAGTTCAAGAACAGATATCTTTATTATTACATTTGGTTAAAAGACACAGCATCCAAGGTCTAACGTGTTTCAAAACAAAGTACTTCTTCTGAGACCAATAAATAATTACATTGGGGGGGGAGCCCGATATACTAAGAAAATAGAAATCCGTAAAGTGTGTTGGACATCTACGGTATGTGTATAAACCCAGATGATCCACAACTAGTTTAGTATCCCCGATCTGTCTGGTTGCTAAGCAATATCAGTTTTTCAGTTGCTGCGTGTTACAACATTATCTTCAAACCTTAACTGAGGCTAAGAGCTAAGTTCAGTGATAATGCACGGTCCTAATAACACAATCACTTGACAAAGCACATCTATCCCGGAAGATACCTTGCAATATTACTCTAATAATTCTTCAACAAAATCTTCTACAGATGTCTACTAAGATATGATATCAAAAGTATTTGTGTAACAGACAGATAATCCTTCAATGTGATGCACATATTTGATTTATAACGCCCCACCTCCAACTAACTAATGAGATCAAATGGAAAATCTATAACTGTTCTTCTTTTTACATGAAAGGATACTTAATGCCTCAGGCACTGGATATACACACATTTCTTTTGGTTCTGGTGGCTGTATGATTAAATAGGAGATTATGGAAAACAAACTTTCCTAGAAAATCCCAGGCTCTACATAATTAATTAAAGTAACAGTAACACCAAAAACCGGAAAGTGTATCAAAGCCATAATAAAAATATAATGTAGTCTTGACCTGCACTGTGTAGCCATGGGGGCAGCCATTCAAGCTGGAAAAGAGGAACAGGTTACATAACAGATAAAACACCATTGTATTCTACAGGGCTTGTCTGTTATCTGCCATGAAACCTGTTCCTTTTCTCCTCTTTTCCAGCTCTAATATCTACTATGTAACCTGTGCCTTTTCTTCTTTTTTCCAGCTTGAATGGCTGCACAGTAGTTTTGTTTATATAAACTATTGTTATGTATAGTTATATTTGTATTACTTTAATATACTTTCAGTTTTTGGTGTTACTGTTATTTTAAGAATATTGCAAACCATACACAACCATAAAAACACCATGGCTCATTTGGGGATTTAAAGGGGTTGTTCACCTTTGAGTTAACTTTTAGTATGATGTAGAGAGTGATAGTCTGAGACTATTTGCAATCGGTTTTCATTGTTTTTATTATTTGTGGTTTTTGAGTTATTTAGGTGTTTATTCAGCAGCTCTCCAGTTTGCATTTTCAGCAATCTGGTTGATAGGGTACAAATTCCCCTAGCAACCATGCATTGATTTGAATAAGAGACTGGAATATAAATAGGAGAGGCCTGAATAGAAAGATGACGAATACAAAGTTGCAATAACAATACCTTTGTAGTCTTATAGAGCATTTGTGTTTTTTAGATGGGGTCAGTGATCCCCATTCGAAAGCTGGAAAGAGTCAGAAGAAGAAGGCAAATAATGCAAAAAGTATAAAAAAGTAAAAAATTAAGCCCCATTGAAATGTTGCTTAGAATTAACTATTCTATAACATAATAAAAGTTATTTAATGGCCATGGACAGGTTACATTTGCTACATGCTACAGATGTTAAACCAGCTTTCAACAACAAACAATAAAGGTGTGTGCGACAAGAACATTTTTGAGCCCTTGAAGGAATTGTTCAGTAAAAAATAAAAACTGTGTAAATAGATAGGCTGTGCAAAATAAAAAATATTTCTAATATAGTTAGTTAGCCAAAAATGTAATGTATAAAGGTTGGAGTGACTGGATGTCTAACATAATAGCCAGAACACTACTTCCTGCTTTTCAGCTCTCTTGGTTTCCACTGATTGGTTACCAGGCAGTAACCAATCAGTGACTTGAGGTGGGGGGGCACGTGGATCATAACTGTTTGCTTTGAATCTGAGTTGCATGCTGAGGATCAATTGTAAACTTACTGAATAGTTATCTAGTGGTGACTGAAATTTTTCACCAAGGTTCGCCCAAAAATGATGCCCATAGATTCAAGTGAGTGAAAAAAAAGTTTTGCACTTCAAAAAAATGTTGTTGTCCATAGACTTCAATGCATTTTGGCAAATTTTGTGGCGAAGCAAAATGTATCAGATTTGCCCATCACTAGTTATGTCCCATGTGGCCTCCCTTAAAGTCACTGACTAACTCAGAGTTAGAGAGCTGAAAAACAGGAAGTAGTGTTCTGGCTATTATCTTAGATACCTGCTTGCTCCAGCCTTTGTACATTACATTTTTGGCTAACTAACTATATGAGAAACATTTTATTTTCATTAACATAATTACTGTTGGGTGCGCTACAGTAAACCCTGTTTTATGCAGGACTGCTGGGATACTGAAAGCCCTGGAATCAGTTCTGAATATCAGAAGATGATGTATTATCTAAACAGCAAAAGCTGCTGCATCAGCGGATCTTAGCACTGGCATTCACACAGTAGCTTATGTGTATATTCAGCTTAGAGCAAGAACTCATAACAGCAGAAGTGGTATTTCTGAAATGTGCCCTTCCTCCCTTCTGTGACTACTTCTTAGACATAGGGTTACTTCATGGCACTTGTACATCATATATGCATGTGTATATATATATATATATATATATATATATATATATATATATATATATATATATATATGTGTGTGTGTGTTTACAGTATACAGTGTACAGTATAACAAAAAAATACCGCATTCAACAGCCTCGGTTAGTAACTGATTTTAATAGACAAGAAAAAGAAATTTCAACGTTTCGATCACATCATAGTGGTCTTCCTCAGGGAAAAAAAAACGAACAAGAATGTAAGCAGTGCAAACCATTAAGAACCCTCCCCCTGTGCAAAACATAAATAGGTTTTGTGTTCCTCCTTCTATCTGAAAAAATAGTCATGTCTAGCAACTTTATTCTTCCTTCCCTTGTTGAATACTCATGTGTCGCTACTCATGTGTATAAATTAACAGGTAAATTAAAGGAGAGCCAAACCCTTAATTATAAAAACCCCTACCCCCTACCCTAGACCTCCCTCCCTGCTGCCCCCCCCCCCAAGCCTAGCTGTTACCTACTGTTACTTACCCCTCTTTGCAGATTCCGCGCAGTGGAGCTCACAGGCGACATCTTCTTCTCTCCGGTCTTCTTTGGGAAGTAAGTGCCATATTGGTGCATGCGCAGTTGGTGCAGTCGGTTTTTGACAACTGTGTATGCGCCGAAATCGATGGAAATTGCCAAATCGCCGGAAGAAGACCCAAAGATTACTGAAGAGCCAGAAGAGGGCACCCGTGAGCTCCACTGCGCTGAATCTGCAAAGAGAGGTAAGTAAAGAGTTAGGGGCATTTACCAAAGGTAACAGCTAGGCTGGGAGGAGCAGGGAGGGGGTCTATGTAGGGTAGGGTGGTAGGAGTTTTTATAATTAAGAGTTTGGTTCTCCTTTAAGGGTAAGCCTGAAAATAAAAATCAGCAATGCAATTGCTGCTGCTGTGATACCAGGGTTATCAGAGTTATCAAAACAGATAACACAATGGCCAACGTATCAATTGTGAGCCTGTAGAGTATGTAGTAAAATGCTCTATTATTCAGCTCTGCTATACATTATTAAATCATCAAGGTGAGGTAACTTAGCTACCATCAAAGAGGTAACTATTATGTTTCCAATCAACGGGGTAGGTAAATATTAATAGCCATAGCTTATAAAATGAGAATTACTAGTCATATTGTATTGTAAAGAATCAATCTGTTTAACAGGCTGCAATTCACGTGAAAGGAGTCAGCGACATATATGTAAATTAATGCGTAAACAAATCCATTACATCTGTCGTGTGGGATGATATCCCATTATCCATACCTTTCACTTGTTGTTGTCAACCCACACATATATAGAAGTGCATTATACATATACATTGGAGGCTAGATACACGGGACAGATATGGGATTTGTTATCTGGGAACCTGTTATCCAGAAAGCTCAGAATTACAGGGCAGTTGTCGCTCCATTTTAAATAATAATTCACATCTTAAGATATAACTTCCTTTTTCTCTGTAATAATAAAACAGTAGCTTGTACTTGATCCCAACTAAGATATAATCAATCCGTATTGCAGGCAAAACAATCCCATTGGATTTAATTAGTGTTTAAATAGGTTTTTTTTTAAAAAAAGATTTAATGTATGGAGATCCAAATTACAGAAAGACCCTTTATCCAGAAAACCCTAGGTCCTGAGCATTCTGCATACCAGGTGCCATACCTGTACTTCAAAAAGACAGGAGACTTGAGTTTCAAGAATGTGAAAGCAAACAGTTCATTTGGTTTGAATATTTTGTTTCCATCACAGTGTTCTCTCTTTTTCCCCATTTCCCAGAGTCTGCTTTGGTCATGATCTCTCCATCATATTTATATCTTTATATTTTATATTCTAGCCATAACTCATCAAACCCAATCACAACACAAATCACATTTTGCCATTAACACAGACATGCAGGGCTATCATTAGAAAGATGATATATGTAACATTTTGTGCCCCACTGCCATATCATTTTAAAATAATTTTTTTATCCCTTCTTTTCTATGTCCAGTTCACTGAGATGGGCACAGTGGTGGTAAAAACGTGAGAACACTTCAGTATAATCTCCAGTACCCACAGATAAGGGTATGGTGGTAAAATATTGTTACAGTTACCTCCACAGTTTTACCACCAGTTTCCCCAGATGACAAAAATGTGACACCCCATGTTATAGCTGACAGCAATAATCTACAAAGAATAGGAACATTATAGAGACTAAAAATATTTCCTATTCTCCAGTAATTTTATTGTTTTATATCTGTATAGAGGTTGGTCTTATTCCACGAAGGCTACACCTCCATAAGTTTGCCTATGTGTTTTTCCATTTTCAAATTAAATGAGCAAACTTGTAGGGATGGTGTTCTGCCTAATGTGTCACAAGTCTTTCAATAATGACTAGGTGAAAAATAATTTATCTTATTTAGTAAATATTCAATTGTCGATGCGCTCTGCATAATTATAACTCAAATGGCTGATCAGTCATCTAGGTAATCATCAATAAACCTGGAATCTGTGCCCCAGCAAGTACGTTTGTGTTCTGGCATTAAAAGAGTATTTTTTTGGTAGAGTGTCAAACTTTTTTCAGGATACGCTAAAATGAGAATGAGGAGTGGCCGTTCTATACACATCATTCTATCACACATACATTTATACAGGTTATGCAAGTGGCTTTTGTAATAACCAAGTATGGAGAAATTACACAATTCCATAGAGACTCACAGTTTTTTGTTTTTAAAATTATGCTGGTTTCCAACACAACATTCTGTTTGGTTGCACATTCAGAGCACTCCTAAAACATTACTTTTCATAAACACGTGGAAGCTTTACAGCTGTTTCAGTATTGGGGTTTGATTAACACGGTGCCATAAAAGGCTTTAAAAATGATTCATATACAGGTGTTCAAACTACCACTTTGGGTACCACCATTTCAGAGCTTAACCAATAATCCAACCTGGCTCCATATTAGTGAACAATAACACATTTCCTATGGCAAATAAGAATAGTATCAAGCTAATTATGGAGCATTGGGGAGCTAAATTGCTTGGAAGAACGCAGATCAGTGTCCTACTGGCCCACCGAGATCAGTGTTGTACTGGGCCACCGGGATACCAGGAAAACTCCAGGTGATCCTGCTCACCCAAATGCAATTTTCCTTATATGTTTATACCATGGCCATTTCCCATTTCTATTTGAGAATCAAGAGGAGAAATGGAAAGAAGGAAAGAAGGAAGAAAGAAAGATAATAGCATGTAAGGAGAAATAATTAAGCGAATTAAGCGAGATAGAAAAAAATTAATTGAGAGTGGGCCTGCAGTCTAAAGGTCCCCTATACAGGCCCGGATTTACATAGAGGCCGCCCCTAGGCCCACTACCGTTCGTCGCCCCTGTCCCCTCCTAGGGCACAGGAGCAATGGAGATCGGCGCACGGGGAATTTTAAAAAATATTGTATCTCCAGCATATCCCCAGCATGCCGCCCCCCCTAAAATCCTGCTGCCCTAGGCCCGGGCCTAGGTGGCCTTTCCACATACCATTCCATTCTCCTATACATGAGCAGACAAAAGCTCCCTTTCAACGGTCTTCCCCAATCAATATCTGGGCAAAAGTTGTCCAAATGTTGATCAGGCCAGGTTAAAAAATCCCATTGATCGAGGACTGCATCGGTTTGTTGATGCAGTCCTTGATCCGACTGCCCTTATGCTCAAAGTTTTCATGCGATCGTTGGGCCCTAATGCCCATGATCAAATCAGCCGATATCGCCTACCTCAAAGTGGGCTTATAGGGGAGAGATCCCCTTGTTTGGCAAGGTCACCAATCAAGCGGATCTTTACATGTATGGCCACCTTAAGGTTTTTTGGTGGGCCCCATTCTGACACTGAGACAGATAGATATATGTGTGTGTAAATACGATGCTCAATAATCCCTTACATTATAAATCTTAATCAGAATTTTTATAACCTGCTTTGCCCAAAGTATGTAAAGGTATAGGATCCCTTATCCGGAAACCCAATATCCAGAAAGCTCCGAATTACGGAATCCCATAAACTCCATTTTATCCAAATAATGCAAATTTTTAAAAATGATTTCCTTTTTCTCTGTAATAATAAAACAGTACCTTGTACTTGATCCCAACTAAGATATAATTAATCCTTATTGGAAGCAAGACCAGCCTATTGGGTTTTTTTCATGTTTAAATGAATTTCTAGTAGACTTAAGGCATGAAGACCCAAATTACGGAAATATCCATTATCCGGAAATCCCCAGGTCCCGAGCATTCTGGATAACAGGTCCCATACCTGTATTTCATTATATTTTGGAGTTATCATAAAGGTCTCACTAGAAACCAAAGATTTAATCAAAGAGCAAATATAATTTATTAACTTGAAAATCAAAATTGTGAGCACCGTACCTTCACTGCGTGTGTTCATATAATGTAAAGAACAAGAAATTACTTCAATTTAATAAGATGATTAATGAATAACAAAAGCCTGTAGCTTTCAAATAACACGTTTTCAACCACTGGTTTAATTAACCAGCTCTTAAAGAGGACTACATCTCTCTTAATGTAAAAGTCTTCTGTAAAACCAATTAGTAACAGAACAATTTATTTCCCCAAATAAAAATCTCTGATACCAGCGGGAGCTCCAGATTCCCTAAATATCCATATATTTAAAAGACTCATTGCTTTTAGAGAAAGAAAACATTTTATGTTGTAAGTTAGCTAAATAGGACAATTAGGATTTTAGTGGGAAAATATTCAAAGCTGCTTCTTCTTTATACTTGACATTTTAAAAGGGCCGTGAAAAAAATATGCTGTGTGATGAACTTGTCTTTGTAAAATGAATCGATACACATTTAAAGGTTTCTATATATTGACAGAAAATAAGAGCTGTGTTGAGGGAAACACATAGGCAGCACAGAGGCCTTATAACAATAATCATTGTGGGGCACTTGCAGCTAGCCAGACTCAAGCTATAAAAATACTATACAAGTAATACACCACTACTTTGTTGGCACAGATATCTGATCCCTATAGACTGTGTCCAAGTGTTGTGTTCAAAATTAAACTAGGGTGTCAACCATGAGCTCAGGACATAAATCTTTAGACTTAACTGATAAGGTATAAAAAAAAAAAATTAGTAAGTAAATTCATTTGAATCAATATTTGCAAGAACCATTGCAGTTACTGCAGAGTTCTTTGCATGATAGGGAACCCCTAGGTATCCCTAACCTTTTTTTCATGTGAGCCATATTTAAATGTAAAGGAAGTTGGAGAGCAACATAAGTATGAGAAAAGTCTTGACAATACCAAATATGAGCTGTGATTGGCTATTTGGTAGCCCCTATGTGGACTGGCAGCCTACAAGAAGCTCTGTTTGGCAGTACACCTGGTTTTTATGCAACCAAAACATGCCTCTAAGCCTGGAATTCAAAAATAAGATCCTACTTTGAGGCCATTGGGATCAACATACAAGGGGTTGGTGAGCTCAAGAACCACTGTTTGGAGATCACTGCCCTAAAATAAAAGAATACAATCAATGACCACAGAAGGAGACAGCATAATGTTGTCAATATACAATCCTATACTTGGGGATTCTGCACCTTTGGGGTTTGATATAAGGAAGTAATTGATGGTAAGTGGAGGCTCAAAACTTTACCTCAATTTTTACATAAATGTACTTGATTTTGGAATTTAATCTCCATGAGCTGTGAAATGCAATTTCAACATCTTTACCTCTCCATTTCCTCAACATGTCTTTGGATAATTGTATTATAATCTCGTTTCATTCTTAAGGTGATCACATAATCAAAGATATTTTTGGAAAGTTAGGTTGATCTGTACTTTGCTGCATGACTAATGATGGGTGGGGTAAATAGTACATCTACTTCCCATTGAATCATGCTCAGTCTGTCTGGGTAGAGAATGCAATTGTCTGTTTCATCTTCTCTTTTTGTGAATAGAGATTTGTCATATGCAGGCGTGACAGTGGCTACAGGCATCTCCCAATTGCACTGAGAACAATTGATCACCTCCATATCAATATTTGTTGAATCTTAGTAAATATGGTGAAAGTTGGAAATTTGGTGAAGTTAAACATCAAAACAATTGCTTATTTACATAGGTTTTTTGTAAAATTTCAAGCTCAATATGCATCAGGAAGGAATTAACATCTCCAACCTATTTTGTTTACCTATGGGTTACAACGATCGAAGTCTGCAGTCAATTTCATCATATGCGTGGATTACAGATGATCCTACCCAAAGTTATTTGTAAGCAGAACTCTAGTTACCCCCTGCGTAGACAACTTATTTATATTAATAATGTATGAAACTCATCAGTCATTAGGTGCATTTGCCTTGGAAATGTAATAAGATAATATTATTCAAACACGCAAATGTGTAACTTCATTTTTAATTGAAAAAGTGGAAAAATATTCTTTGTAACCTTTCCTTGTACTGTGTGAAAACATTCAATTCATTGGAACAAGCATGATATTTTTAGAGCAGTTACTTCGAACTAACAGCTGTGCCACATAATAAACGAACATTAAGCGGCCGGGATATCAGCAATCTAGTGGAGAAATCCAGAAACCCTCAGTTTGGTGGAACTCAAGCTAGAAACTCCAGGTCCTATTCCCATTTGACTCCCTCTTGTGGAGACCCTGGTTACTTCATAAGCAAAGGGGGAAAAAGGAGTAGCTGTTTCATGTCAGTCCCAACATACCTCTTGAATTAATCATATACTGTATATTAGACATTTTCCCCATTTTCCTATGAAATGTAATACAGGAAAAATGATGATTAAACATTGGTGCAGAAAAGCAAGAGGCAGAACATTTATTTTATTCTTCAATACCTCAATTATTCTTTAAGGTAAATGATTGCTTCAGAAAAGCACGTACATAATTCACTTTGTGATGTTGACACCAAGACCTTCTCAAATACTCGAGTGCACATGGATAATGGAAATATAGGCTATTTACACATATGTATGACATTACTGTTAGGAAGGAAGTGCTTCAGACGCATGCTTTGGCTTGGGATTTTATTTTTATGAATTTGGCAAAAAGCAAAATCCAGCTCACTGTCCACTTCAGACTTCTTAGCCTAAAAAAACCCTTTTTACTCTGCAAGTAATTCAAGCATTCAGCTGCTTTACAGCAAGCAGCCACCTCACGTAACCAGTGAATTGTGAAAGATATTAAAGAAACGCCATAAGATCACTTTCGTTTGGAGACCTCTTAAACACTGAAGCAGAAGTAAGCAATCCCTGGCCCCTCACAGGAGTTAATTGGCTTTTAATTGAACTCCACATAGGAGAACGATTACAAGCGAAGGAACTGATTTTCTGTTCATGAAGGCAGCAAGCTCTGTATTTCTTCATGTAGCATCCAGTTAAGTTGGTGGAATGTTTATGTGACAGCATTGGGATTTTCCAAAGATCCGTAATCAGTCATGATCAGTGCACGCCTGCATTCTTTTGCTCAGCCCTTAAAACAGCAATTTAATTTGTTTCTATTAAAAACAGACTTTTCATCT
This sequence comes from Xenopus laevis, assembly GCF_017654675.1. NCBI lineage: Eukaryota > Metazoa > Chordata > Amphibia > Anura > Pipidae > Xenopus > Xenopus laevis. The sequence goes on from NC_054373.1 coordinate 24,283,519, forward strand.
TGTGAAGTCTATTTACTGCTGCTTCTTAGTCATAGGAGCCTTTTAATAGCCTGTAGTTATACAGGAAGCTTGTTATCTTAATGACTTAATTGGAGGGATGCTCCACTTCATACATATTAAGCAACCAATTATCAAAATACGTAAGTTAGACTGACCATACATGTAAAAATCTTTGCCCGATTTGGTCATCTCAGTAGTAGGCTAACTCAAGTTGACCCAGTCCTCTGGAACAATGATTGGGTCACAACAGGAGTCTATGCAGACAAGTGTGGAGTAGACTAATCAGATATTGGTTATGCATATTATTGTTTTCACCCCATACATGGGCCACTAAGTTGCTGACATGGTCTGAAGTGGCTTAATCTCCAGCTAATGTTGGTTATTTTATGGCCACAAACATTGTATAGGTATGGGACCTGTAATCCAGAATGCTCAGAATTTGGGGTTTTCCGGATAACGGATATTTCCATAATTTGGATCTTCATGCCTTAAGTCTACTAGAAAATCCTTTAACATTAATTAAATCCAATAGGCTGGTTTTCCTTCCAATAAGGATTAATTATATGGGTCAAGTACAAGGTATTGTTTAATTATTACAGAGAAAACTTATTTAAAAAAAACTGGATTATTTGGATAAAATGAAGTCTATGGGAAATGGCATTTCCGCAATTCAGAGCTTTCTAGATAACAGGTTTCTGATAACAGATCCCATACCTGTACAAATTAATTATTGAGGCTGTATAAGAAAATATGAAAGCATATGTTTGAATGGATGGATAGATGATAGATAGATAGATAGATAGATAGATAGATAGATAGATAGATAGATAGATAGATAGATGATAGATAGATAGATAGATAGATAGATGATAGATAGATAGATAGATAGATAGATAGATAGATAGATAATAGATAGATAGATAGATAGATAGATAGATAGATAGATAGATAGATAGCAGATAGATAGCAGATAGATAGATAATAGATAGATAGATAGATAGATAGATAGATAGATAGATAGATAGATAGATAGATAGATAGATAGCAGATAGAAAATATGAAAGCATATGTTTGAATGGATGGATAGATGATAGATAGCAGATAGAAAATATGAAAGCATATGTTTGAATGGATGGATAGATGATAGATAGATAGATAGATAGATAGATAGATAGATAGATAGCAGATAGATAGCAGATAGATAGATAATAGATAGATAGATAGCAGATAGATAGATAATAGATAGATAGATAGATAGATAGATAGATAGATAGATAGATAGATAGATAGATAGATAGATAGATGATAGATAGATAGATGATAGATAGATAGATAGATAGATAGATAGATAGATAGCAGATAGATAGATAATAGATAGATAGATAGATAGATATGCATTGCCTATTTCTTGAGGCTAAAAATCACCACTGATAACTGATAACAGATCCCATACCTGTACAAATTAATTATTGAGGCTGTATAAGAAAATATGAAAGCATATGTTTGAATGGATGGATAGATGATAGATAGATAGATAGATAGATAGATAGATAGATAGATAGATAGCAGATAGATAGCAGATAGATAGATAATAGATAGATAGATAGCAGATAGATAGATAGATAGATAGATAGATAGATGATAGATAGATAGATGATAGATAGATAGATAGATAGATAGATAGATAGATAGATAGATAGCAGATAGATAGATAATAGATAGATAGATAGATAGATATGCATTGCCTATTTCTTGAGGCTAAAAATCACCACTACGTTCTTCATCAACACCTTCTACATTGGGAGGATATTTTCCCATTTCCCATTGTATTTAAATGGAGTAGGAGAAAGGTGTGGCTTCTCTTATATCCTGTCAGCCTGTGTTCTCTCCAGTTGAGAATGCAGTACAGAATAATTGTACAGTTTAGTGCCCCACCAATGGTCAACCACCTTGCACTGTTTGTGGTCAGCTATAAATATGGCAAGTGAATATTTTTTTTACATTTTCTTAGAAAGCGATGCAATGACCATCATTTTTTTGATTGGGAAGTGCAATGGCCTTTTAAGGCTGATAGCAAACATAGAATTTTGTTTACTCTTTCTATTAGGGAGTCTTAACATTGACAAAATACCCTTGTGTGCCAACGGCATCTTTCATTCAGTTTAATGAGAAATGCAATGACTATAACATATGTAAAAGTGACACTGAGGAAAAATTTAAGTGATACCCACAGTGCTAGTTCCCACTATTTTCCATTCAACTGATAAGCAAAAAAAAAAAAAAAAAAAAAGTCGGGCACTTACTGGGCAGTGCTGATCAGCATCAATCTACTTACTCCTTGCATTCTCTCATTTTCGCTTAGAAATTCTAAGCTGGCAACGCGGGTACAAAAGAAAAATCCAATGACTGCTCTTTACATTGCTCTTTGCATAAATATCTATAGGAATGAGAGCAAAAGATCAGGATAATGTAATAAAAAGCAAAATTAGTTATCATAACAACCAATGACAAGCTATTGTGCTCAGAAATGTCTATGCAAACGCAATTCATAGGGAAAAGACTTGATACAATATTTCTTTTTTCACTAATTAATATTGCACTAGGTTGATATATATTCCCATTGCTTTATAGAAACCCATGCAAAATATCTCATGTTCTCTGGACACAAAGCAAATATTCTTCCAGTCGAATGACTTATTCCGGTGGTACATTTCCATAAACGGCCAAAGGTTCAGGTTTGTGTTTAAAGGATATGCACTGAACCCATGGGATATTTCAAAACAAACTACCCTTACAAGACCTTGAAATGACTTTAACAGGTTGAGCATGATTAAACATTTCCAAATTGTCAGGTTTGGAGGAGAGGTGCATTTGCATTGCAAAATCACTTGCATTGACCAAGAAGGGAGAAGCAAAAACAGGAGCCTATTCAGATTTGACGGGACGGGGACGTGGAAATGCTGTATTCTGCTAATACTTATCATAAAAATAATTCAGAAACGGGGGCCTGGGTTCCGTTTCTCCCTTTCTTTTTATGAAAGATTCATTTGCATTATACTGTTTTAATTTCCAGCCTGTATGCAAATATTCCCATCTTCAGTGAACAACAACAGCCTTGAGAAACTCTGGCTTCCCTTATCAGCGCGTTTCACGCAAGGGGAGTCAGCCACGCAGGAAGAGAGTTCATTTGAAATGTAGATACAAGTACAGTTACATCAATATATATTTAATGCTTCTCAAACTGGAAAGATGCAAAATGTGCTTGAATTTCACCTGCGCTGTACAATGATGGAGCACACGTCTATTGGAATACCTTATAGATAATAGCACAGAAAGGAAAGCAGGGTAGAATTATGGATTAATGGCTGACTTTTCACCTTCCAGATCACGAGTTCATCTATTTTCCCCCCTACGACAATGAATCATCCGCACAGGCTTATTGTTTAGCTGCTTAAGGCAAATGTGTTCTAGGGGTTTAGCTTGATGGCCAGCACATCAGACACAACTGCAGAAGATGTCCCGGGCAATGCTAATGGAGTGTGAAGTAATTGTTTTTTCCCCTTTGAACAGGAACTAAATAAAATATCCACGCAGTCCCCTGTTAGATATGGCATGAAGAAGAGAAGCTGTGTAGTTATAGCAATTTCATGACTATTTAATAGGAATATATAAGATTTGTTATACTAATTCTAATATATTATAAAATTATATACAAAATATAATTTCTACCTGTACATATTCTTTAATGCAGAATGAACGAACGAGGCAATAGCTATACAAGCTTCTTTGCTGGTATCTTAATCCCCTCCCCCCCAACACCTCCAGCACAATAGAACTGCTCGTGGAGAATAATTACCTTTTCTGCACATGAATGTTGAATGTAAGCAGGAATGTGTTTATTTCATGTATAATAAACAAAAGTAATGGCTGTTATAAATTATAACCTTATAAATGGGTCTTAGTAATGCCATCTATTATAATCAGGTTTCGGTAGTGATGACTTGAGCAAAAAATTGGTGAAACTGCTGAAAAAGTCTTGAAATGGGAAAAGATTTGTGAAACGCACTGAAGTTATTTTTTTGCACTACATTTTTTTAATGTGTAGTGTTGGACTGGGGGGTTAAGGTCCACCAGGGCTTCCACATCAGGGGCCAGCACACACACACCAACCAACCCTCGCCAACTCCAGGGCCCCCCTCACCCTTCACAACCCTCCTCCATCCACCTCCTCCTGTCCCGACCAGCATTTTCTTGCTTTTCTTCTATTGGTCAGGGCAGGGAGAGTTCAGGGAGCTTCAGTTAGGCAGGGTGGAGTGAATCTGGGCTGGCGGGGCTTTTTCCAGGTGTCCCGCCAGTCCAGTCCGACACAAGCGCAATCTTTGTTTTCACTGCAGTTGCATTATTCAGTGGGCATTTTGTCTCAAGGTTTTTTCTCACTCCAGGTGCATTGAAGAGAATGGGCTTTTTTTCCTACAATTTTTTTTTTCATGGCAAATTTTTCAAGAAAAAAATCCCCCAGTAGCGAAATGCAGAATTTCAAGCGAGTCCATGCGCGGTGAAAAAAATGTGCTCAGCACTAGTGCTCAGCGAGGTCACTTGTGTCACATGATTCAATGAAACTGTTATATTGTTAAAAAAAAATAACTTACATCCCCTGTTATAAAATATAAGAATATTAGAAGTCACAGAGGCCAAATGAAAGCACAAGGCCCAAGACCATGGTCATGGAACTCCTCTGTGGCTTTATATATCCCTCGGTGGCTTCATATATTCCTATATTTTACAATAGGGGGTGCAATATTCCTTTTACAGATGTCAGTGGGTATAAATGCTTTGCAAGTATACAGTATATGAGAAAAATGAATAATTACAATAAAGTATAAATCCTGTATAAGTGAACAGTGATGAGTGACATTGTGTATCCTTATACATCCTTCGCCATTGATTCAATAAGATGCGGAAATATATGGATATTATTGAGAGTGTTTATATGTTTGATAGTACTCATGCTAACATACGTAGATAGATAGCTGGTCGGGGTCCAGCAAACAATGTTTCTTCTTTAATTAATTTTTCCTTGCATGCACAAGGACAGAGCAGATAACTATACAGAATGGGGCCGATTCACTAACTTCGAGTGAAGGATTCGAAGTTAAAAAACTTTGAATTTCGAAGGTTTTTTTGGGCTACTTCGACCATCGACTACGACTACGACTTTGAATCGAACGATTCGAAGTAAAAATCGTTCGACTATTCGATAGTCGAAGTACTGTCTCTTTAAAAAAAACTTCGACCCCCTAGTTCGCCATCTAAAAGCTACCGAAGTCAATGTTAGCCTATGGGGAAGGTCCCCATAGGCTTGGCTAAGTTTTTTTGATCGAAGGATATTCCTTCGATCGTTGGATTAAAATCCTTCGAATCGTTCGATTCGAAGGATTTTATCGTTCGATCGAACTATCTGCGCTAAATCCTTCGACTTCGATATTCGAAGTCGAAGGATTTTAATTCCTAGTCGAATATCGAGGATTAATTAACCCTCGATATTCGACCCTTAGTGAATCAGCCCCAATGTGATAACATCTTATCTTAGTCTTTACTCCATTGGTCCATCACAGATGATAATGTGAGAATGTATCCCCTATGGTTTATTAAACAAGACTCTGACTACCAAGGCCCATGTTTTTCTCCATGGATTGTTACTTGTAACAATGGCAACTCGCAAGAGATGGATGATATTGTCCACAAGGGGAATGTCACGTTGCCAGGTGATACTTCAGTAGACTGACTCCCTTCATCTCCATCTCCAGTCCCTGTGCCTTGATAACATGATTGCATTGATCAGCCACCTCCCTCATTATTACTGTTATATATTTAGCCACTCAAATACCATTTATTTAAACCAGATTTCAGCTTTCCTATCTTACATCAGCAACCACATTATTTCTGGGGATATTAAACCATTGAACATGGATTACCATCATGTAAGCTTCTGCCGCAGATTGTTTCAATGTATTACCTAGCCTACATGTTTTAGTACATTGGTGACAATATCTTATACAAATACTACTAATTATTTAATTAAGTCTGAACACACCTTATTTTTAGTCGCAGGGGTTTAATTATAATTTAAGCTCTTTGAGCGTTGCCGATGGCCTTCACATGATAATAAAGGAGTAATTAGTAGTCTGGGGAAAGAATTCAGGGGATTTAATTACTTAGCGAATGGCATCCCAATATTAAATAGCAGCTACTGTAGATCCCAAACATTGAAATGTGTGAGCTCTTCATGCTTGTTAGGGCTACTGTGTGAGCTGTCAACGTTGTCAGTTTGCGTTTTGCTGGGGCTTGTCTTTGGAAATGGAAAAAAAAAAGTTGTTACCGACCTATAGTCTGGAACACACAAGCGCTAGGGAAAAAAAAAGGACACATTAAAATAGTTAAAATCCCCAGGGCAAATGAAGAGATTAAGTAGCCTTCCCTCTCTGTGGAGGCCCTGGCAGACAAAGCTTCCCATTGTATATTCAGGACGCTATCTTTTTCCACCAGTGAACTTTACTTTTGTGCTTTAAAGATTCCAGTTTTTTCAAAGTGTTTGGGGAGGTCTTGCACTATGGTCTGCTGGCAACTTGGCACCATTGGGAAAAGCTATACGACTGTGGGAACCTGCTTGTTTGACTATGTTCGCCATATTTCCATAGTCCTTTTAGGGAGAACAAGAAATGGTCTCTTCTTAGTTATTCCCAGTGGACATTTACTTTTTCTGAAATTATTGCTTCATTGTGCAAAGCTTTATTTAGTTTATTTCGTCCATTTCAGCTTTGTTAATCCCACAGAGTAAAAACACATTTGGGCTTTTATTGGCTTTAATTAATGTAAACTTAAATAACACCTGTTCTTATTATACTTCTGGCTTACAGAGTTTAGCAATTCCCTACCTAGATCTATGTTTTCACAGTCCTATCATGGAGTAATACAATAAAAGGAATTTTATATAGAAAAGAAAAAGGTGCTACAGTTAACCAATTTAGATAACTCACCGAGTGGAATCAGTGGTCTATGTGCACCAGCCCCAGGCCCTCAGCTCAGATAAAGGTAAACTGTTCTCTATGCAGACAGATGAGTAGGCTGCCCACGACTAAGGGCAGGGCACATGGGCAGATTCTGGGAGATATATTCGCCTGTCGACTAATCGCCTCTTCTTTGGGGCGACAATCTCCCCGAACGTCCTTCCCCCTGCCTTCTGCCTGCTTAAAATGAAAAATCGCCTGCACCAATGCACTCACGGCACTTTCATCATGAGGCAACTTCGGGTGACCTTGGAAATTGAAGTGCCGCAAGTGCAATTGCGCTGGTGTTTTCTCATTATAGCAGGCGGAAGGCAGGGGGAAGGCAATTCAGGGAGATTGTCACCCTGCAGAAGAGGCGATTAGTCACCAGGTGACTAAATCTCCTCGAATCTGCCCATTTGCCCCTGCCCTAAGTGCCTACTGGGCATGAAACGCGTAGGGTCAATGGAGATGTCTATATTTAACTTTTTTCAATAAATATTGCTTTTACTTTTATATCTGGGGCCCTGTGGATTTCCTAAAATGCTGGCTGACCCACTTCTGTCTGTCTGCATAGATAATACAATAATATCCACAACCTTTAGCAACCAATGAGATTTTGGCTTTCAAATAGCAGATCAGTGCTACCTCCTGAATGGCTGATGTGGTTTAGTAGATAATAGGTTGTATTGTAACTACCTATTACTATCCACTGACATATCTGTACTGTGCTCTTTAAAAAAACAGTTAGGGACATGTGTGTCAATGGGGAATCCAATGGGCTACTTGGGCCGCTACTTGTTTGGTGCTGGTGCAAACCGCCATATATTTTGTTCTTTTAAAGGAACAGTAGCACCAAAAAATGAAAGTGCTTTAAAGTAATGAAAGTATCATTTAGTGTTGCCCTGCACTGGTAAAACTAATCTGTTTGCTTCAGAAACACTACTATAGTTCATATAAACAAGCTGCTGTGTAGCAATGGTGGAAATTGAAAAACAGCTATATGGCACAGGTTAACTAATGGATAACAGATAACACCATTAGACAGACAGAGCTTATTTGCTATCTGCTGTGTAACCTGAGCCTTTTCTCCTTTGAATGGCTGCCCCCATGGCGACACAGCAGCTTATTTATATAAACAATAGTAGAGTTTCTTAAGCAAACACAGCAGTTTTACCAGTGCAGGTCAACACTGAATTATATTTTCATTACTTGAAAACACTTATTTTTTTACATTACTGTTCCTTTAACCCTCCTCTATCATCAACCCCTGTAACCCCAGGACCATGCACTCCAGAATGGAGAAGAATAGAAAACACCAAGCCCCATGATTTTGTGCCCCTTAGTGATCAAGCACTTGTATGGGGGGGGTCACCATACAGTAAATGATCACTATAAAGCTTAAAGGGGTTGTTCACCTTTAAATTAACTTTTAGTATGATGTAGAGAGGGATATTCATTTTTTATCATTTGTGGTTTTTGAGTTATTTAGCTTTTTGTTCAGCAGTTCTCCAGTTTGCAGTTTCAGCAATCTGGTTGCTAGGGTCCAAATTCTCCTAGCAATCAAGCATTGATTTAAGAGGCTGGAATGTGGATAGGAGAGGTCCTGGAATAAAAAGTAGCAATAACAATTCATTTGTGGCTTTAAATAGCATTTGTTTTTAGATGGGGTCAGTGAACCACATTTGAAGGCTGGAAAGAATCAAAAGAAAAAGGCAAATCATTAAAAAAAACTATTATAAATAAGTGGCTTAGAATTGGCCATTCTATAACATGCTAAAATTTAACTGAACGGGGGAGCCACCCCTTCAAGTGTATAGGGTCTTAAGGCAACCTACACATAACTGCCCATTGTATCATCATAATTAACATTGTACTTTGTAACATACAGATTTTTATGATCAGCTTAGTTGAAATGTAGTTTTCACTGGAGAAGTCAATTCGGCATAGTTATCCCCCTATACTACATACATTTGCTGAGCTACAGTGAAGCACAATTTACTGAGAATGACAGAGGGAAAAACCCGTGCCCCCGCCTGATATGTATGCAAGGAGATTTTTATTTAGATTGCGTCGCACGATGTATGTAGAGCTTAATGGAAAAATGCAACAAAATGCATGAAGTAGGCTTTCTAATTAGCTCTGGGAATCATAAAAGACACCAGAAAAATATGTGTGTGCCTACAGGCCTTACAATTTAATTATGTCTCTTTGTATTGAGTGAACAAATGTAGTTATCCGCTATTCTCTGAATGAAAGCGGAGGGATGGAACCGTTTGGAGACAGAATCAAAATCCGCTTTTGTTATTGTAGCACTTGGACTGTCACGGTGGTGCTGAGCTTGACAGCTAAAATTACCCACGTTGCTTGACATCATCCCTTAACAAAACAATGTGGTAATATGGGGTTTGTGACAGACACTGGTAATACAGTCCCCAAGTGGAATCAACCCAAGGGCCCAGTGTCCTAAAATAGGGGCTAGAGCAGTGACAGAGGCGCTGAAGCCCATTTGTTCTAAATGTCGATACACGTGAACATCCAGATTGAAGTTCAGTTATGGACATATTTAAGTTGAAAATTTTCCCAGAACGGAGGCTGGATGACTGATAGATCTACCTTGTTCTGAGTTTATGGGGTCTTGACCAGAGGTTGAACTTCCAAGGAGGCTTTAACTGAAAAAGTCCCACAACCACTGATCTAGAGCTCGATGATGAAAGACAGTAGAAATGATTTACAGAGATAGGTAAAAAAATTGCACCAGTACCACTGTCTATAGTCAATCAGCAACTTGTTTGATCAGTCTACAAACCAGTTTGGATATTTTGCCCAGTGGCTTAATTAAAGTGCACTGGGCCCCACTGCAAAAAAAACCATCAGAGGGTCTCAGTGGACTGCGATTTCCATCCTCCTGGCCACATCCTGCCCCAACACTACCTATGTCCCGCCCCGACTTGCGTCCCTTCCTCGCCGGTAAGAGAGCAGCTGGAGAGGAGGGGGGATTTTCTTATTAGCTATAGAGGAAGCAGACTGGGCCCCCCTGTTCCCCCGGCCCCCCTACGACTGCGGGGTCTGCTTCCTCTATAGTTACACCACTGATTTTGCCCATAGCAAAGCCTTATTGGATGCTATGAGAAACTGTTTTGGGGCCATTTAGCACCTTTGTTGATTTAATTGGCCCCAGTGTCTGGCTAAATAGTATTGCCCTGTGAAATGTTACAGCTATTTTAGTAAAAGAGAACTAACAGCGGCTATACATGAGCAGATTAAAGTTGCCGATATCGGTCCCTTTGACCGATTTGGCAGCTTATATACCAGTGTGGGGCTCCCGATGGGTCCTCCCGATTTATATCAGGCCAAAAATCAGCCAGATATTAATTGGACAAGTTTGATTTTTATCTGCGATCCAAGACCGCATTGGCTTGTTAATGTGGTCCTGCAACCTGTAGGCACCCAATCGCCCCCCAGGCCAAACATTTGGATTCCCCCAATATTGCCCAGCCGTTAGTGGGCATATCGGGTTAAGATCTGCTCGTTTAGTGACCTCACCAAACGAGCGGATTTAATAGTGCACGGCCACCTTTAAGAGGTGTTGTCTTCCAGATATACTTGAAGTATAATGTCCAGCATCCGTCACATGTCCATCATACCAAAACATAAAAACTACACATAGTTGAACATGAAGTGATTTGCACAACCTCCATCTTCCCTAAGTATTCCCTAATTGGCCATTTTCTGAACATGCCACACCCACTTTGCTTCAAAATATTTAGGCTTTCCCCAACAACCAAAAAAGCAGTAGAAAGATATACCTCAGCAAGCTTGAGGATCTCAGACCCATACTGTAGATAAAATATATGATACCCCAACAGATGTTTGCCCTCTTACTTATTCAGAATCTAAGCCTGAAACACTATACCTATTACTGTACTAGTTTCCCTCACAGCAATGGAAGAAGGTGGAATTTGCTGGAGCTGCGTCTGATCCCTTCAACTACCCAAAGCATGTCCATCAGACACATTGTTATGGTTATATCTTTAGTTTAATGAATAGCCCGTGCCCCAGTGTGACCCTCACACTTTTTGAGTGATTTGTTTTATAAAATAGAAGTATCCATTTACAGAAATATATATATTAGAATATTTTATGTCCTGGACGCCCTGGTGATAAATTCCTTTAGCAGGGAAGGGTTAACCCTACAACAAAATGGGTTTAACAAATGTTTCTTGTTGAAAGGCTCTTCGTGAAATGTATTCAGTCGGTCACAGGCAGCGCAGAACTGGAAACCCCTGAAGAATTTTAGATATCCTTTAAGTTCCTCCAAAAAGTGCCTGGACTTGACAACAGTACAGTACAGACTTACTCATTCAGTACTCTTGTATACATTCTGTCTAACGTATCTTGGAATCTAAGACAGTGATGACAGATGTAGAGCTTTTTTACTTTCAAGTCGAGAGCATGGGCTAGGAAATTGCCTTTTGTATCCAAAAAAATGCTTAGGAGGCAACATTTGAGATTCTGGCCCATATATTACACAAATTACTTTTAGACCCTTTTTATAGAGCAATTAACTATAAAACCAGGTGGTGGAGCAAGATTTCATAGGACTTATAAACAATACTGTGCAGCAATTTGCCCTTACTCATTAAAAATAGTAACTCATACCACCCCCTTAAAACTTCAGACTTCAGAGTCACTGTATTGACTACTCTGTGAATATATACTCTGGTCTCCAAATCAACAAGGCAGTGACACAAATGTGACATTTCTAAGCACTTTTGCAATTGTCATTATTTTTTTCCTTTCATTTTCATGATGATGTTTAACAACGCTAATATCATAAATTTAGCACAGGCACGCCCCCTGGCAGCAACAGTTGCACAGATTCAGCAGAAGCCGATGTTAATGATGCAGGATGCACCTCAAGCTCCATGTCTGCTTCCTTCTACCTCTTCTGTCACAGTTGTAAAATTGATCAGAGAAGTGTCACACGATGCTTCCTGCTTCAGTAAGTTAATTTTCTTTGTCCTTCTGATCAGTTGTCATTAAAACAGAACCACAGACGCCACTGCTGTTATTGATTAGCAATGCTGAATTGCCCATATCAGAAAAATAAATCAACAATTTCATATTAAGGTTGCATAGGTGGGTATATCCCCCTTTAAATATTAGACAGCTGCCATATTGCTTACCTAAATTCCATGAATACTCACAAGAACAAGTACACAGTTACTTTATTCAGGCATTCTTTCACTCTTTTTTCATCTACTATAGTTCAGCCTACTTTTTGAGCCTGTGGTTTCATGGGAACTTGTCCAACCAAGATGGTTATTTGGCATACCTGTCTGGGAGCTCACAGAGAAACAGTACAGGTATATCTCTTCTTCTGATGAATCTGGCGCTAGGTATGATAATGGTGACTACACAGTGCCCACAAAATCTCTATGAACATAGCACTTGAGTCTACCTGTGCTCCCTTTATAGAGCCTAGTGTGCTTCAGCAATGATATACAGGGTTCCTGATGCATGATGTGCCTATGTGGTTAATGATTAGCCTGTGTAATATCAGAATGATCAGGCAAATTAAGTGTTATACTGGAGCTGCCACCAGGGGGTGCTGAGCAGGGGTACTGAGCAGAGAGTACATTCTTGCTCAGATTAAAATCTATTTACTATTGAGTTACTTATGTTTCTGTATCTCTCGTCATTTCTCTAGGTCACAGTCTGACTATATTATGTGTCTACACATCTACTTTCCTATAATAATTACATTCCTAAATGCACAGTGCCAACTACCACGACTGTCAGTTTGCACTCTGCTCATCTTAGAAAATTAGCCCTTTTATTTATAAATCTAATAATAAAACAGTCAGCTATTCAACCCCAATCTTAAACATATAGGAGAGAGCTACTTATAGCCAATTATTATTGTACTGGACAATACAGAGTAGCTCAGAGATGGACAGCATCAGTATGCTTTGCGTGTGTCGTTCATGGTGTGCAGCCACCTAATACCACTGAACAAACACACCCACGTTCATATTGCTGTAATTATATTCTAATTCACAAAACATATCATTGAGACATGCCATCAACCTTCTACAGGGGCATGTGTCAACGTGTGTGTATGTGTCACCACTGTCTGTTCAGATAATTACATGTTATTTACAGAGAATGGACAGGATCACCACATTTTTCATCCTTATGGTGTAGATACATCATCTTTATACTTGTGCACTATGTTATTTTCACAATGTAGTTATCTGGTTTCTTTAAATGAAAGTATGTGCATCATTCACATCTTGGAATCATACAAACATGTATGGAAATACACAAATCACAGAGTACCCATCCAGTCCCATTGTTTCTTTATATTTCTGTTCACTTGAAAGAACAGCAATCTGAAAATATAAGGGGGGATCGGTGTCTGTTCAAGTAGTGTGTGTCCTTCATCAGGTTGGTGAAAGGGTTCTTTGCTTTTATAGAAATCAGTCCCATGTAGATGTGGAGTTTGTTACATAAAGCAGAAGGATTTTGTTACGAGAGGCATATAGGGGCACATAGGGCAGTGCTTCCACTGTGGGGGAACTTCCCAAAATATAAACAAGTGTGCTCTACTAGCAAAGATACACAAAGAAGTTTCTGTTGTAATTCTACCTCCGGAAAGTAATTGAGGATTTTCTCAGCTACATTCATTTCTACAGTACTAACCTTTTCAACTGCATGTCCATAAACCATGTTGGCACATGGCCGGGGATTAGCTGCCTGTGATTAATTGTGTAACAGCAAAGAGCTGCTTTTCCTTGCTTTCCACAGGCCGTTAGATATTGGACTTTTGCTCCTAAGTCAAGGCTTCTACCTAGCTATCTACTTCTAATGGTTCTTGGGTAGAAGGAAGAGAAGTTCCACTAATACTGCAAAGCAACAGTGCTAACTGCTTCACAACCATGCTACCATGAAAAAGTCCTGCATGTTTCTCCTTCATAGAGAGAGCCATGTTCTTAATTCTTAACAAACTGGTTGGGGAACCCCATCAATTGACCTCATATGCTGAATACCCCTTGGGACAGAGCACATTAGCAGTGATTCTGACTTTGTATTCTAAAATTCATAGCAATGGCATAATAATGTGATACCTTGAAATGTGGTCCCCAACCAGTGGCTCGTGAGTAACATGTTGCTCTCTGACCCCTTGGATGTTGCTCCACATGGCCTCAAACTTGTAGGCAAGTTATGGTTGTATAAAAACCAGGTATACTACCAAAATAAGCCTTCTGCTGTAGGTTGACAGTCCACACATGGGCTACCAAATGGCCTTATTTTGCACCCCCAGGAATATTGTTCATGCTTGTGGTGCTCCCTAACTCTTTTTATATCTGAATGTTGAGCAAAAAAAGGTTGGGGACCCCTGCTGTATGCTGCAAGTTGCTCCATGGCAGTAGTTACGTGAGTCATTTCACCGCTGGCTTGTCACAATGAGCCTTCATTGCTCAGCCCCTTCTCCTTAAAAAAGTTACCCACTCTTATCTACAACAGATATGGGATCTGTTATCCGGAAATGCGTTATCCAGAAAGCTCCAAATTTCAGAAAGGCCATCTCCAATAGACACCATTTTATCCAAATAATCCAAATAATTAATCCTTATTGGAATCTATAAAAGCTATAAAAAGCCAAATTATGTAAAGATCCAAAAAACCCCAGGTCCCAAGCATTCTGGATAACAGGTCCCATGGCTGTATCTTCTCTTCTACTCATTCTTTTCCTTACTTCTGTCCTTCTCTCTTTTTCCTATTCACCCCAGCTAAGAATTTTTGCATTCTCTCTTCATTGCACGGTGGTCATTTTACTGCTCAAGCTTGATTGGGTAATGGAAAGACACATGAGCTGCTTTCTTGATATTTCAAGCAGAATTCTTTAGTCTTAAAGGGATCCTGTCATCGGAAAACATGTTTTTTTCAAAATGCATCAGTTAATAGTGCTACTCCAGCAGACTTCTGCACTGAAATCCATTTCTCAAAAGAGCAAACAGATTTTTTTATATTCAATTTTGAAATCTGACATGGGGCTAGACATTTTGTCAATTTCCCAGCTGCCCCCAGTCATGTGACTTGTGCCTGCACTTTAGGAGAGAAATGATTTATCTGGCAGGCTGCTGTTTTTCCTTCTCAATGTAACTGAAGGAGTCTCAGTGGGACATGGGTTTTTACTATTGGCATTGAAATGGATTTCAGTGCAGAATTCTGCTGGAGCAGCACTATTAACTGATTCATTTTGAAAAAAATGTTTTTTCCCATGACAGTATCCCTTTAAAGACTCCAATATTTTTATTATACTTGATACAATTCATCCAATCTTTCCAAAATCCTGTGATTATAGGAATGTGCCCCACCCAGGCTCAATTATGATTCTTTATCAATTTTTGGATGAACAAATGTTCTTCTTTTGTAAGCTCAGTAAGGAAGAATAAATAATAAAAGCAATTTACTCAGAATTCTGAGACCACTGTTTTTGTCTGGCTATACTGGCAAGGTACATTTTGTGAAGTGTTGAAGGGGAAAAGCCATTACCCATAATCCGTGTTTCTGGTGGCCATATATCACGTTGGCTGTGTTTCACTGATGGCATAACTAAGTTGGCAGTGTGAAAAGCTGACTAGTCTAAATACGCCCTCACTATACTTGGAACATGACACAGATGTTGCCCAATTACTGTAACATTCTCATGATCAAAGCCAGTGCTTGACATGTTTATTTTGTGTTCCTGACACCAAAAATAAATGAGCATCTACAGGTAGCTTAAACTGACTTCTGGGACTTAAACTTTCCAAAAAAGTATGCCTGGTAATGAGCTGTTGTGAAAAAAATGGTAGAGCAATATGTCTGCCTATTTAATCTAACAAAATGAATAACTCAAATCCTGTCGCTCTGCATGAATGTAAATGCCTTCCTTTGTTTGGTTTGCTTTGGGGGATTTTAAATACTTGCACAGAAATAAATTCTGGAACATAGTACACATTAATTTAGCATTTCTGCTGATCGAAATGCAGGATTTAGCTTTTCAAAGAACAGACCATAAATGGGGATATGGACAATAATAAGTCCGGTATTGAAAGGGCTATATATATGCTTAAGCCAAACTCCTTCTCCTAGCCTATTATTAAGCGGTTTTGCCTGAAATGCGTCAGGCTTTGTGGACCACAAAATCACATACGTTTTTAATAAATCAATAAAGGACTGTTTTTGACCTACGAGGTAAAAGGATTGCAGCCTATTTTCCTTTTTTCTTTTTTCATGTCACAATGTTGGAGCTCTGTGTTGGATTGCTGAGCACCCTTCTCTCCTACTTCCTTTCTGCCCAGCATGCACAAGAGCAAATTGGGGAGGAGTCAGTGCAGGTACTTTTTATTAATTTGCTTTCCTACTGTATATATATTTTTAGCTAGGTCTGTGCAAATGAGACACAAGGGACCATCAGAAAACTGGTTATACAGATGACTCTACTCTTTGCTATCAGAGCACAGCTGCAATAAATAGATTACAGAGGCCACAATCGCTTGAAGCCACCTACCATCATTCCTAGGGCCCTAAAAAATCTGTATATCTAAAGTACAATTAGAGGTCCTTATTATTCTACTTTAAAGACATTTTGAGAGGTAATTGAGCATATAATGGTCAAACTTTTTAGGAGAATAAGTCTATTTTGACAGGAGGGCCATCTTTGAGTACATGGTTCTCTGAAGAGTGGTCATATCACCAATAATGCTGGTATGGAACTGGCCTTGTTCTGTTTGCAGGAATAGGGAGAAAAGTTTGAGGGAATCTAAAGCAAAAGACATCTGTAAACAAAAACAACAAGGTTTAAAAACATCAGAAAAGCCGTTAGGAGGCTTCAGGCATAAGCTGGATGCAGAGACTTTGCAGGCATACAGGCCAGTTATTGGTTAAGCCTGTATGAATACTAAATAAGGAATCAGTAGAAATGGGCTTGTGGCTACCACTTTTTCTTGCAAGAAACGCCTCCATTATTATATGTTATATTATTTAAACATTGGGCAAAGTATACTTATTTATTACCTGGGCCAGTAAAAATGCCAGATGGCAACCCTACACTGTGGGAACTCAAGGAACTAAACTAAAAAAAGGTAGACGATAATACAGTATGTAAGAAAATTTACAATTGCACCCACAAGTGTGGGTATGCAAACATGGAGTGCAGTTTATTAAAGTACCTACAAAACACTCCTGCTGAGGCATCCATCCTACCTCTTTTGATGAATGGTGCACAACTGCTATTGACACTAGGGAATCCTGGAGCTACTGCTACCCAGAAAGTCATGGTAACTTCAGGGTTTCCACAGTTGGTTGCGTTAATGGACCCAGCAGACTCATGCCCAGTGAATGGGATGGAAACACTCTTCTGAACAGGCTCCAAAAAGTGTACAATCCCCTCTCTGAAATAGCTAGACACAACTGCCTCCATTTCGATGCATCGGGGGCAACTGAAGCTGAATGCAATCATAACAGCACAAGGATTATAGGAAGAGTGCTGACTTATGGGTAAAAAACATGGCAGTTAGCAACCAAAATTGCACTTTGCACAATGTACCTGAGTTTGGACATGTTCCCTCTTATTTCCCCCCTTACTTTAAGCAGGGAATTGTTACACTTCAGTGGAGCCAGTTGCACATTTGCCTGTTGAGCAACATTTCTTAATCAAGGCAACTTTGAGACTTGAGACCACTATAGTTTTACTGGATTCCACACTGAATTCAAAAATAATTAGCAATTATTTCAGATATGCATAGTTGGAGGCATGATGAGAATATTAAACCAAAAGAAGTTCCATGTAAATTCAGCCAGTATATAAAGTAAAAGAGTATAAGCTATAAAAGATTACACAACAGGGTGCCGGATGGGGATGAATAAGAAAAAGTTATGGAATTTGACAATAGAGGCACAATATGACTAACTGAAACGGCACATTAAAGAAATGAGAATTCTTCTTTCATTCTTTTTAACAAACATAAAAGTCAACAGAGAACTGCTTTAAGCAAAAAAAATTGTTGTGAGATTAAGGTTTGGATGATGGCAGCCTTTAAAGATTGATACGGCTGGCACCAACAGTGATGAAGGGATTGATCCGTGAAACCATTTGCTGAAGTCGCAGCCGACCCTGCCTTTTGTGCTTCAGATTTTCTGAACCAGTGCTATGGGGTATTTTGGTATGTTTATATAATATGAAAATATAGACATTTTGGTCTTGGCTTTTCCAAGTTTTGCATTTAAAAAAGGAGTAACAGAAAAAGGTCCTAAATGAATCTTTTGTATTATCTATATAATCTATCCTTTTCACAGAAGTGAAAAGTCTACTAAGACATTTGTATCCTAGTCAGATTTAAAAAGTATGACAAAAATGGGGGCTTAAGCCTGATTTTGCACTTTTCACCCTTAACTCTTGTAAATGAACCCTATTCTGTGCAGAAAATCCCATTTATCTCTCTACTGTTTGCCATATTAGTTGCTCCAATACAGAACATTAAAATTGTGTCCAAAGGCTCAAGTTTAAATAGTTTCTAACTGTGGTTAAAATCTTGTAAATTTCCTACTTAAGTTATTTTGCCAGACTTTCTTTCCCCTCTGGTTAAGGTTATGACCAGTAAGGTTTTATTGTTCCCAATGAGACATGGGCTACACGTAGTTACTGGAAAGTAATCGAGTTGCACTCGCACACCCTGGTCCTCAATCAAGATAATCCCTGGTGCACAGCAATGGAGGAATCGGCGTCCCACCTTGTAGCAATGGATCAGAAGAAATTCACTGGCACACAGGCACTGCTAGCAGGGTAAACCCTTGCTGATTTATTGAATAATTTGCAGCAAGCTTGATAAAGGGGGTTACCCCGAAACGTTGCATGCTGCAAATTATTCAATAAATCAGTAAGGGTTTACCCTGCTAGCAGTACCTGTGTGCCAGTGAATTTCTTCTGATCCGTTGCTACACGTAGTTACAACATGTAGGAAGCTACAAGTAACACTGTTGTCCTTGCTGTGGTTTTCTATCCAACTAGGAAACATACTAAGTTGGGTTGAAAAAAGACACATGTCTATCAAGCTTATGTCTGTATAAAACCTGCCAAACTCCTAGTTGATCCAGAGGAAGGCAAAAAAACCCTTTCTGAAGCCTCTCTAATTTCCCTCAAAGGGGAAAGATAATTTCCTGACTCCAATATGGCAATTGGACCAGTCCCTGGATCAACTTGCACTAAGAGCTATTTTCAATAACCCTATATATCCTTGCTTGCTAAAGAAAGCCATCCAACCTCTTCTTGAAGCTATCTAATATATCTGCTAGAACAACTGGCTCAGGGAGAGAATTCCACAACCTTTCCAAATATTTAGATGGAACCACCTTTCTTCTAATCAGAATGGATGCCCATGAATCAGCTGGAAAGACCTACTGGTAAGTAAAGCATTAGAAACATTATTAAATGATCCCCTTATATATTTATACATAGTTATCATATCACCCCTGAAGCACATCTTCTCTAACTTGGCCAGTCTTTCTTCATAACTTCGACTTTCCATCCCATACATGCGTCTTAGTGACAAGAACTGTAGTCATTTATAGCTTTATTATCCACAATACCCCTTTTTGTTGGGTGCCTGATGTTTCTGTAACATTTCATTTCCGTAACATCACATTTGTAGGTGTAGAAATAAATTACTCTTGACTGAATCATATTTTACAAGAATGAAATTGCATTTTTCCCCATAAAAAAAGCATAATGTCACTTTACATAATTATCTGTGCTATCAATAGACAGAATGCTCACATTTTCAGAATGTCTAAATGTTGGTTAGTGGCTATAACCAATGATACTGAAAAAATAACTAATTATTGCTTTAAATAAATATAACTACCCCCAAAAACCCCATAACAACAGCTACTGTAGTTGAGTAAAGTAGGATTCTACATCTTACTAGGTGAGCAGAACATGACTTCTCTGCATCACTGCCTGGGATCATTTTAGCGATGAGTTTGGCACAGGTTTTCGAACCGCATCCCCTGTTTATGACCACTGGGGGCGCAATGTAGCAGTGTATAGAGAATTGCTCTAAATAAGAATTGCCAGGATGAATCCTCTGTTCAAAATATAAGCCATGCCCTTGCTCTTTACTATGCAGTGGAAACAAATCAAAGGAAAACACTGCTTATAAACATTGCCCCTAACAACACAGTTATTTGAGTGACTAATTCCATTTAATTGTATTAATGTAGCAGTCCTATGTGAACAAGTTAAGTCTTGCTAGATCTTCCCACGTATAAACTTGAGGCTTGTGTTACATTATATGTTAATGTTTCCAAGGCCAAATACTGTATCTCAATGCAAACACACTATTTTCTAACATGCTAGTGTGTATGCTCTGTACATAATGCATAGGAAAGCTTACATGGTGTAATGTCACTGATGACTGTAGTGATGCTACGCTAGTTGACTTAAAGGAATACATACATCACTTGAATAACTACTTGCCCATCATTCGGAGCTTGCTGCTGCCCCTACCTGAAAAGATGTTATGTAATATTGTTATATAATAATATATAATATGCAAAATAAACCAGAGAGGAGGAGCAAGGAAAAGGCATAGGAATAAGGCATCATATTAAAAGCTTTCTGGCTGATGTCATTGAGCAGTTGAAGGAAGTCACTTTCTGGGGAACCAGCTCGGCTTGATCTTCATATTTATGGCAAGAAAGAAAGATCTCAGGCAAGCACCACTGGAGGTCATTGGTCATTCTGGTCAACATCTGATCCTTTATACCAATGCTGCAAGGGGCACTTGTTAATTAATGTAGTGTGGGCAGCTTTGTCGTGATCTAGATTTTATAGTACTAATACAGGAATGGTATCCATTACCCGGAAACCCAATATCCAGAAAGCTCCGAATTACGGGAAGGCCATCTCCCATAGACTCCATCTTATCCAAACTAATTAATTTTATAGATTATTTCCTTGTTCTCTGTATTAATAAAACATTTCCATGTATGTTATTCCAACTAAGATATAATTAATCCATATTGGAGGCAAAACAACCCTGTTGAGTTTAATTAAAGTTGAAATTATTTATTAGTAGGCCATTATTCACAAACCCCCAGGTCCTGAGCATTCTGGATAATAGGGCGCATACTTGTACAACGTTTTGCCCTTTAAGCTGGCTACATGGTTTAAATTTACACAGCCGGTCAGACAAGATAAAAACCTGGAAGAGCATGGAAGTCTATGTGGCCAAGATGTTCATTCATCTCTCTACAATTCCAGATGGTCATCAGACAGCCTTCTTTTATGTTCTGAATATTGGGTTATGATAGTTACATTTTAAAAAAAATTGTTCCATACAAATAGCAACACATATCAAATGTGCATGAAAAATGACAAACTCATAATTTCATCATCTTAAAGGAAAACTATACCCCCCAAACAATGAAGGTCTCTATAAAAATATATTGCATAAAACAGCTCATATGTAAAACCCTGCTACATGTAAATAAACCATTTTCATAATAATATATTTTTCTAGTAGTTTGTGCCATTAGGTAATCATAAATAGAAAATTGCCATTTTAACAAATAAGGGCCGTCCCCTGGGATCGTACGATTCACTGTACTCACAAACATACCAACAAACCATACTTGTTAGGTCACATGAGCCAATCAACAGACAGAGTTCTGTCTTTTGCTTCAACACTTCTTCCTGTTACAGTTAGAATTGTAGTATTTCTGGTCAGGTGATCTCTGAGGCAGCACACAGACCATCACGGAATGGTGGCTCAAGGGCAAGACTTACTTAAATATATATTCCAGTTTGATAAGATTCTTTAATATGCCACTTAATATGATGTAAACTATCTGTTGCTTAAGTGTTCATTTTGGGGGTATAGTTTTCCTTTAAGTAACTCATCCACTCTACATTCCCACAGGCTTTGCCAGATTAAAATACATATTATGACTGTTTTTATATTGTGCTAATAGGGTTTATTGGATGTTATATATACAAACAATTGCAAACAACCCTTTTGGATGGATATCTTAAATTTACACTTTCATTTTTTCTTCCAAATTTTTTATGATACGTATTCGTTTATTTTTCTAAAGCCAGCCTTGAGGGTCCAATTAATTGTCAGGGGCTCTTCAGTAATAGTTCCAAAAATATAAAGGACGGCAAGTTTTCACTCCAAATGTCACCCTAACTGGTCTGGGCACCTGGGTTTTGAGGTGCATCATGGAGAGCAAATAGGATTCTCCCCTAATCTTACTGTAGCTGTATAGATGCTATGAGTACCTTTATACAGCTTCTCTCAATTAGAAAACTGCAGCTTGTGACTCCGCATCCAACCTGGGCCCTCACAGAAGTGTAGGAAAAATAGTCTCCAGGCTATATGATTACTTCAGATTGAATATGTGACTCCGCACCAAACCTGGGCCCTCACAGAAGTGTAGGAAAAAGGGTCTCCAGGTTTCTCTCAAACCTGGGGAATTAGAATTTCTTTACATGCAATGCAAAGAAACTAGCCTGGTTAGGATGAGGCAGTGCTCTGTACATGGCACAAGGCACGAGGCAAATAATTCTGTTTTCAGAAGGCCTTATGTTATGGAATGCAGAACTTGTATATAAAACTGAGCAAACTGCTCCAAGGGATTACAGTAAGATTGATCAGTTTTACCCATTTGAGTCCCTTCACTTGGTGAATGTGACCAAAGTAACTACCCCACACTAAGGGGCAAATTTATTAAGGGTCAACCTGAAAATTTGAATTCAAATTAGAATTTTTAGATTTTTTTATGGTCAAAACTTGATTCAAAGTAAGATTCCTATTTCAAGATTTATCGTGCTCTGGTCCTTTAAAAATTTGAATTTGACTATTCGCCACCTAAAACCTGCTGAGTTCATGTATAAGTCAATGGAAGAAGTCCAGGGACCAATTTGGACATGTTAGTAGCCTTCCCGACATTCAAGTTTTTTCGGAGAGAAAAACTTGGATCGTGTTTAGTTGTATTTGATTCTAATTCGATTCGAGTTTGCGAGCCGGTAAAATCTGTGCGATTTTTTATATGATAACCCCCCAATCAAATTTCAAGTATATTCAAGTTTGTTGGAGTTAAAAAAAAAATCTCATATGAATTTGAAATTTGACCTTGTCCTTCCCCGGCTGTGGAGCACAAAAATGCTCTTACTAGCTCACCCTGTCTAACACTAGACCATACTACAATGGGAGTTACCTTCCACTTGCTTTGCTTTGCCATCCCTCATCTTTGTACTGAGGCTTTCTGCCTCTGGCTCTCCAGCAGCATCCACCACCTTCCTGGAGTCATAGATATAGAACCATGTGCTCCCTTCCTTTATATAGACTAGGAAACAAGAACTACAAGAACTACCCCATGGCCTATGAGAATGCATTCTTCCCCCAGGGCATAGGTACACTTTCTCACTAAAGATGTTCAATTCCACATTCCTTATATTGTCCTAATTTGTCTTCAGGCTGAGTCTTTCCTTCCCAGGGGGCAAGTCCATCAGTCTGGAGAGAGCCACTGCCTCTGGTCAATGCTGATTTACATGGGATGTTGGCTATTGCTTTTTCTTTTCTTACTGTTTGAAGAAGAATTCCACGCTTCCCTTTTCAAGAAAAAAATGTGCTGTTCTCTCCGTATTGCCAAGAGGCAAGAAAACAAATAAAAATAATTTCCTTCTAAATAAGCGTGCAGTGCTCTGGATTCATCCTAGGCAAAATGGCTTTGATATCCCACTGAACCTTCACTTACAGAAATAACACACTTACTATTCCAGATGTGGTCGACTAAAGCTGGAGATTTTTTTTTAATTGTACCCTGATGTTTCTCGAAATGTAAAAAGGATTCTTGTTTGCTTACTACTTTAATGAGATGGCAGTTGTTTTAAAATAGTGCTTCCTGTAACGGCAGATGGTCCCCATTTTAGCCTGTAAATGAATGTTCTGTATGCGGAAAATAATGGTCTTGGTAACGCGCTCTTTAGCTAAAATAGTGATATTGCACAAGTCCCAATATCCTAATTGAGACAAATATACAGGCTGCTGTTAGTGTGTAGTAGATGCAGCAGTCTCTGGTTTGCTTTATCTTCTTAAAATGTAGGATGTCTGAAATTGCTTGTGTTTTTCGGTCAACAATTTTGAATAAAAAATATATCCTATCCAGTTCATACTGATATTA
This sequence comes from Xenopus laevis, assembly GCF_017654675.1. Classification (NCBI taxonomy): domain Eukaryota; kingdom Metazoa; phylum Chordata; class Amphibia; order Anura; family Pipidae; genus Xenopus; species Xenopus laevis. Next base: position 24,307,806 of record NC_054373.1, read on the forward strand.
AGAACCTCCTTACATTTCTCTTAATAGAAAGTACAGGTATGGGACCAGTAATGCAGAATGCTAGGGACCTGGAGTTTTCTGGATAAGGGGTCTTTCTGTAAATTGGATCTCCATGCCTACTAAAAAAGCATTCAAGCATTTAATAAACCCAATAACTTAGCCTACAATAAGGATTAATTTTATCTTAGTACAAGGTACTGTTCTATTATTATTATTATTTAGAGAAAAAAGAAACCATTTTTAAAACACTGAATTATTTGATTATAATGGAATGTATGGGAGATGGTCTTTGGAGCTTTCTGGATAAAGGGGTTTCCAGATCCTATACCTGTAATATATTTAGGTTCTTTCTTTTGATAGGGCCATGAATATGTGTTAAAGACAGCTATCATATTATCTCCCATTACTAAAATATCCACTGTTGAGTGACGTAGAAAGGCCTTTTGCCCAGCTGATGGTTGTTTGTAATTAAATAGGATCCGTTTTTCGGAAACCATTATCCAGAAAGTTACAAATTACGGAAAAGCCATCTCCAATGGACTTGATGTTAATAAACAAATAAATAATTCAGATTTTTTTTTTAAATGTATTTGTTTTTCTCTGTAATAATAAAACAGTAGCTTGTACTTGATTCCCACTAAGATATAATTAATCCTTATTGGAGACAAAATAATTCCTCTTGGTTTAAATGATTTTTAGTAGGCTTGAGGTATAGAGATTCAAATTACAGAAAGATCCCCTTTATCTAGAAAACACCAAGCATTCTGGATAATAAGTAAAACCTTGATTTTTCATTTTCCTTGATTTAATGCCTTTTTTTGTCTCCTGAAATACTGTATTTAAAATCAAGGTTCATCTTGAATTTGTTTGCATTTTATTTGTATGCCTTCAAATATATTAAGTAGAAAAAAAATGGCATAGATAGGATTCTGTATTTGCCTATGCCAGTTGCTGGCCCACCTTGGGGCAGTGGCAGATGACGTTCAATTATCCTGAATGCCAGGCTAAGATTTGGGGAGAAAGCCCCAAGATAGACCCAGCTTGAAGGTCAGGTAGCTTTGGAGTGAAACCTTATATGTCTCACAACCACTGGTCAATGACACCAATTTTACTGCAGTGGGGCACATCTATTGGAAGTATAATATACTTTATTTCCAAATACAAGCATGGGATCCGTTATACAGAAAGCTCTGAATTACAGAAAGGCCGTCTCCCATAGACTTTATTCTATACAAATAATCCAATTTTTTTAAAATGATTTCCTTTTTCTCTATAATAATAAAACAATACCTTGTACTTGATTCAAACTAAAATCAAATTACCGTATATACTCGAGTATAAGCCGTCCCGAGTATAAGCTGAGGTACCTAATTTTACCTACAAAAACTGGGAAAGCTTATTGACTCAAGTATAAGCCTAGGGTGAGAAATGCAGCAGCTTCTGGTAAGTTTCAATCTAGTTTTTGGATGCCGGCGAATATTCTTAGAGTCTATTCTTGGATGCCAGCGACTATTCTTGGACTCTGGCGACTTTTCTTAGGCGCTGGCGACTATTCTTAGATGCCGGCGAACGTTTTTGCGCTTAACCCGAGTATAAGCCGAGGTAGAGTTTTTCAGCATATTTTGGGGACTGAAAAACTCTGCTTATACTCGAGTATATACGGTAATCCTTATTGGAAGCAAAACCAGCCGATTGGGTTTATTTAATGTTTACATGATTTTCCAGTAGTCTTAAGGTATGAAGATCCAAATTACGGAAAGCTCCATTATTCGGAAAGCCCCAGGTCCTGAGCATTCTGGATAATTGGTCTCATACCTGTATTTATAATTAGGTGCTGGAGCTTCCATACAGTAACTGGCATGGTAGAATATAAAAGGAAATATCCAGACTAAAATGAAACAGTGCCCTTGGTGTCCAAATGATTAATAAAGATTTCATGGTTTTAATAATAAGAATATTTTTCCAGTGATGCATCGCACAGACAAAAGAGGGTCTTTGTTCTGCCCAGCAAGAAATGTCTACACTTTGTACTCTTGGCAAAATGCTGTGCTACAAGAGGCGCAGAAAATAGTGAGCTTTTTACACAACACTTCAATGGAAAAAAAAGCCAGCAAAGTTTAAACACTGAGAAGTGACTATGAAAGAATAAAAAAATTTGGTTAAATGTCTATTAACTGTAGAAATTACATAGCAAAACCTTATACCATGGATATATGCCATCTATAAGTGAGCACTATGCAAGGGTCCAATGGCACATGGCAAATAGTCAATGAAACATGCAAAGTAACTCACTTCAGACATTAAGGGGCAGATTTATCAAGGGTCGAATTTCGAATTTGAAATTCAAATTCAAAAAGACCGACCAATTTTTTTTGGACCGAATAGGTCAGTTTTCGATCTAATTCGAAACGTATGAATCAAAGTAATAGTGCATTCGAAAGAAAAACCTCGATTTGACTCCAAATAGGTTCTAAGAGGTCCCCCATAGGCTAAAACAGCAATTCGGCAGGTTTTAGATGGCGAATGGTCGAGGTTGAATTTATAAAGAGACAGTACATGATAAATTTAGAAATTGCCCACCTATGGTAAATATTAGCCTTTGCCTCACCTGCTACACTCACTATCACTGAAGCCTTTGTTTTTTCATATGGTCATGTAACTCCTCTGTAACCTGTAATATTTTTATAAATTATAGCAGGGGTACCCTGCTTAACATTCAGTCTGGGATTTCATGAGCATCTAGGAAAGCGAATAGGCATTTAATTTTAATTATTTAATATCACCCTTCTAGACAAGCCAAGGCTCTGATACCCCTTGGGGAGGCTGATCCACTGTTAGGGAACACTCTGCTATGGGAAGTAGTGAAAGGCGGATAGGGGCACCATGACTGCCACTGTTTTCCAACTGAACACAATGGCATTTAAAAAATGATTATAAAAATATGTATATTTATATATATATATATATATATATATATATATATATATATATATATATATACGAAGAAGAGCGACACTCACAGGTTGTTTTCAATGCAGATAAGTTGTGTTTTATTCCACTCAACGTTTCGATCCCCCACAGGGATCTTCGTCAGGAGATTTTGTTTGTAATCTCCTGACGAAGATCCCTGTGGGGGATCGAAACGTTGAGTGGAATAAAACACAATTTATCTGCATTGAAAACAACCTGTGAGTGTCGCTTTTCTTCGCAAATATTTACTTACTTTGGCTGGCACCCAGGACTTCACCGAGTTAACGGAGTGCACCTTTGGATTTCGTATATATATATATATATATATATATATATATATATATATATATATATATATATATATATATATATAACAAGGGAAAGTTGTGCTCACCACTAGTTTTTAAAATCATTAGGCGGGGGTGCAATGAGGGTGTGACCACAAAATACATATAGACAAATACAAGATTCCTCTGCACTCAACCCATTATCAATATATTTAAGACAGAGACATTTTGTGCATACTGCTACTGAAAAATGCCTTACCCTTTAAACAAAACAGGGATTGTTTGTCCATATATTGCAATATATTTAAGCTGGCCAACTACGTCAAAGTCATCCCATATCTGGCCAGTCCTATGCTCAATTTTCATTTGATTCATTAAGAATTCTATGGTTTCATTATACATTTTATAAAAGGGACGAATGCGTTTTACCTGCAACTTACTAGCTGCTTTCAAAGTAAAACTCCCAAACTTGGCTGCCCTTTTATTAGACACCAGTGGGATCACCTGACTATAGTTGGAGGGGGTGGGAGCTACAACATGGAGCTGGTCACTGCTCCTGTATAACTATAACGAACAAGGGAAAGTTGTGCTCACCACTAGTTTTTAAAATCATTAGGCGGGGGTGCAATGAGGGTGTGACCACAAAATACATATAGAAAAATACAAGATTCCTCTGCACTCAACCCATTATCAATATATTTAAGACAGAGACATTTTGTGCATACTGCTACTGAAAAATGCCTTACCCTTTAAACAAAACAGGGATTGTTTGTCCATATATTGCAATATATGTAGGGGGTGGGAGCTACAACATGGAGCTGGTCACTGCTCTTGTAGAACTATAACAAACAAGGGAAAGTTGTGCTCACCACTAGTTTTTACTTTCAAAGTAAAACTCACAAACTTGGCTGCCCTTTTATTAGACACCAGTGGGATCACCTGACTATAGTTGGAGGGGTGATCCCACTGGTGTCTAATAAAAGGGCAGCCAAGTTTGGGAGTTTTACTTTGAAAGCAGCTAGTAAGTTGCAGGTAAAACGTATTCGTCCCTTTTATAAAATGTATAATTAAACCATAGAATTCTTAATGAATCAGATGAAAATTGAGCATAGGACTGGCCAGATATGGGATGACTTTGACGTAGTTGGCCATCTTAAATATATTGCAATATATGGACAAACAATCCCTGTTTTGTTTAAAGGGTAAGGCATTTTTCAGTAGCAGTATGCACAAAATGTCTCTGTCTTAAATATATTGATAATGGGTTGAGTGCAGAGGAATCTTGTATTTGTCTATATATATATATATATATATATATATATATATATATATATATATATATATATATATATATATACTGTAGAAAAGACCAGCAACACCGATATATTTTGTGCAAAAATTCAAGTGTATTGAAAATGCATGTACAGCCAACGTGACGTTTCAGTCCTCTCAGGGAACTTTCTCAAGGCAACCATGCCTGTATCACCAAACAATTTAAATACCCCAATCCCCTTGTCAATAGGAAATGACATCATCACATCAAAGTGCTGTAACATAGTGGATATAGTAAAATATAAAATTGTATTAAATTTAAATATTTTACTATATCCACTATGTTACAGCACTTTGATGTGATGATGTCATTTCCTATTGACAAGGGGGTTGGGGTATTTAAATTGTTTGGTGATACAGGCATGGTTGCCTTGAGAAAGGTCCCTGAGAGGACCGAAACGTCACGTTGGCTGTACATGCATTTTCAATACACTTGAATTTTTGCACAAAATATATCGGTGTTGCTGGTCTTTTCTACAGTATGTAATCTTTTTACCTTGCACCCGACTTTGAAACAGTTTAGCGGAGTGCGGCCCCACAGGAACTTTATATATATATATATATATTATATATATAGTGAATAAAGTACCCCCTCTTGTAAAATATAAGGATATTATAAGTTACCGAGGAGTTTCATGACCATATAAAAACACGAGGCCGAAGGCCGAGTGTTTTTATACAGGTCATGGAACTCCGAGGTAACTTCTAATCTCCTCATATTTTACAACCAGGGGTACTTTATTTATTATAATACACAAATTTCAGTGAGTCATGTGACAGAAATGACATCAGAACTCACCGTTTATAACTGATGACATCAGAACTCACCGTTTATAAGGATATAATTTACAAGATATTCATGGCTTTTGTGTATTATATATAGTGAATAAAGTACCCCCTCTTGTAAAATATAAGGATATTATTAGTTACAGAGGAGTTTCATGACCATATAAAAACACGAGGCCGAAGGCCGAGTGTTTTTATACAGGTCATGGAACTCCGAGGTAACTTCTAATATCCTCATATTTTACAACTGGGGGTACTTTATTTATTATAATACACAAAATTTAGTGAGTCATGTGACAGAAATGACATCACTACTCACCGTTTATAACTGATGACATCACTACTCACCGTTTATAAGGATATAATTTACAGGATATTCATGGCTTTTGTGTATTATATATATATATATATATATATATATATATATATATATATATATATATATCTTTAATAAATCATTTTTATTTTATTTTTTAAGACCTGTGAGTGCTGATCTCTCTTTTGCTTTGTATAGTCTATTTACTGATCGCGCACCCAGGCACGTTTATTTTGCTTTATCGTGAGTGCTGGCATCCCTTGGAATTTATATATATATATATACACACATCAAAATTATCCGGCACTCACATTATAAAAAAATCCAAGTGCCTGGATGCAGTCATAAAATATAGAATAATCGAACAACAATGTCTGCAACCTCAGGTCTTAAAAAGTAAAAAGGATATTTATTGCAAAAGAACTGACGTTTCAGCTAGCACTCTCGATAAAGGCTACAGTGCTCAGTTACAGTACAATCAGTTCTTTTCAATAAATAACCTTTTCATTTTTTAAGACCTGAGAGCGCGGACATTGTTTTATATATATATATATATATATATATATATATATATATACACCTATACATTTTGAAGCAGCTGGTATTTTCCCAATCATTTTCCCTTTGTTATTCCATGCAGTCAGAGAATTGGCAGCAGGACTACATGGTCTTTGTGAGCAAGGTGAACAGTATGGACTGAAACATGTAGACATGTAAATTAAACAAGCAAAAAGTGCTGCATAACCGGAGAACTGAACCATAACATCAGGAAGAATTTGAGAGTGGCAAATTGATTTCACAGGCTTTTCCCAGTTTTTGTAAAGTAAATTTTCAGGTCTGTATTTTGATTAATAAGCATATCAGTTGCCATTAATTTTGATGGTCTGTTGAAGGATTCATTTAAATATTCTTTCAAATACAATATCAGTCACTGACTCCCATTATGCATTGTCCTCTCCTGCACACACTTTTCATGGATTCCCTAGTTTTACTAAAAATTATTTGGAACCAGGACCGAAGCTTTTAAATTAAATAAAAATATAGCATTTTTCTAAACTGACAGACACTCTCTTAAGTTCCCTTAGCTCAAATGGCAGTGGATGTATTAAGAGTAACACTTTTTATACTTTCTGCTCTCTACTTTCTGTTTGTGTCATGAGTAGTTTGCCTACTAACACCATCAGAAATATATACAGTACAGTAGTTTGGGCATTCAGTAGGCTATTGAGAATGATAATCCTGTGATCCTGCGGGTTGTAGGTTTACCAGTCCTGGTGGAAATTTCTGTTAGTTGGCCAAGTTTGGTGGCTTCTCATTATGGAATGAATGTATGATATTACTGTTGCAGGGCTTTCCTTTTCTTCTATAAATGTATTGTGGTTTTTGTTGTGCTTAAATACTCTGTTTCTCCCACAGACCTCTAAGTGGTGTAAGTTAATTATCTAATAAAAGGATGGCTTTAGGTGTGTCCTTCCTATTATTATACCCTGGAGTAAACTTCCCAAATGAAAGAGAAACTTTATGAAACAAAAGTTTGTGCTACAAAACACAGTTGCTTACAATTGCATTATTCAAACTTACTCTAAATGGACTATGTTTTACCATACCTAAGTGCTAGTACATGGCACTAGTGATGGGAGAATTTGACCCTTTTCACTTCGGCAAAAAAGTCACAAATTTCCCGCAAAAAATTTGTGAAATTTGAATTCTGATGCCCACATAAATTTTGACGCCTGCTGTCAATGGGCTTCCGAATAATGTTGACACGTGACAGTTCTGATGCGAGCAACTATTCCGCCGGCTAATTTTCGTGGCAGATTCACGATTTTATTCGCCAGTAATGCGTAAATTCACCTCAAATTTGTGCCTGTCTACTTTGTCTAATTTATTCACCCATCACTACATGGCACCTTCTTAGTCCTATACTTAATACTTGATATGATATGTTAGTATAGTGGGGTTGCTTTACTGGAGTGTTTACACATGGATAGGGATGGGTGAATTTTTTTGGTTTGTTTCGCCGCGGAAATGACACCCATAGACTTGTGTGGCTTTGCGCATTTACATTGAGCAGTCGGTTCCATGGAAAGTCTTGTGCACATGCACAGTGAGAATTCAGTGATGTCTGCAGGGCCCCCGTTTTCATGCACAAGTATATTATCATTCAGGTTGATGTTTCTGATATTATACTCTTTTGTGAATAAACATTCATACTACAGGTATGGGACCTGTTATCCAGAATGCTCGGGACCTGGGGTTTTCCGGATAATGGATCTTTCCGTAATTTGGGTCTTCATGCCTTAAGTCTACTAGAAATGAATTTAAACATTAAATAAACCCAATAGGCTGGTTTTGCTTCCAATAAGGATTAATTATATCTTAGTTGGGACAACAAGCTACTGTTTTATTATTACAGAGAAAAAATAAATCATTTTTTAAAATTTGAATTATTTGGATAAAATGGAGTCTATGGGAGACAGCCTTTCCTTAATTCTGAGCTTTCTGGATATCGGGTTTCTGGATAAGGGATCCTATACCTGTACCGGTAAATGATAGTGGCATGTCCGTACTTGCCCAGCCCTTTTTAATTAGCCACCCCGCACCTCTTCCCAAAAACCCCCCTTAATAACTTACACCACACTTGTGCTTTTTGGATGAAAAGGCTGCAGAACATTTTATTACAAGTGACATTTTTAGTGTTAACACACTATGAACAATAATTTGTCATAAACATAGCAAATCTAAACAAGTGAGTTTGTATAACAAACAATAAACTCCTCAACAACCATTTACTGTAACAATAATATAACTGCCCAATGCAACTGCGCTACCAGCTGTCATACTAGCCTGGAACCCACCTACTACCAAACCAAATTGCTTCCTAGGGTGCCAGGCCTTCTAGCCACCCAATTAACCCTGCAAATCCCGTCTTAACACACCTATTGGTTCCTGTACTCAACCACCCGCTCCAGTAAATGCAATATTTCTATAGGGGAAGGTGAGTGGATGTTTTTTGCGTGCTGCCAAATGGAGTGTCAAGTGGGAAGCTATAATACTCCTGCTTTAAAGCCTGCCTACATCACTTCCCTGGACCCTCTCTCTCTAGACTACCCAACACCAGCAACTAGGAGGGGCTTGGCTAGCTATGGCTCAATCATGCCCCTACTTCACTATTCTAGGCAGTGTATCATCAGGTTACTAGATAACAGTAGTTAAACCCACATCCCAAAACATGACATTATAACTTCTCCCTATTTATATCTTGGTTTTGATCAAGTGCAAGGTACTGTTTTATTACTAAAGAGAAAAAGGTAATCGTTTTAAAAAATGTGGATTATTCTGATAAAATGGAGTCTATGGGAAATGGCTTTTTTGTTATTCGGAGCTTTCTAGATTAAAATTTCCAGAATAACTGATCCCACACCTGTTGTCGAAAAAGTGTCCATAACCCAAAGTTACTGTGAAGGCAAAAACATGTTGTGCATAAGATCAGATCGTTAACTAATCTTATGGTTAGCATTAACAACATATAGACAAATGCACACTATTAGTGATGAGTGAATCTGTCCCGTTTCGCTTCCCCTCAAAATTCACAAAGTGCAAAAAAATTCGCGAAACTGTGAATAAAATTGTAAACTGCAAAAAATTTGTGAAAAACATTGAAGTCAATGGCCATAAAAATTTTCTTATGTTGACTTTTTAGTCCAAATGCATTAAAGTCAATGGGCGTTTTTTCTTATGGCGACTTTTTAGTCCAAATGCATTAAAGTCAATGGGCGTTTTTTCTTATGGCGACTTTTTTGTCCAAATGCATTAAAGTCAATGGGCGTTTTTTCTTATGGCGACTCTTTTGTCCAAATACATTAAAGTCAATGGGCTTTTTTTTCTTATGGCGACTTTTTTGTCCAAATGCATTAAAGTTAATGGGCATTTTTTTCTTATGGCGACTTTTTTGTCCTAATACATTAAAGTGAATGGGTGTTTTTTTTCTTATGGCGACTTTTTTGTCCTAATGCATTAAAGCCAATGGGCGTTTTTTGTTTTCGCAACTTTTTTGTCCAAATGCATTAAAGCAGGGGTCTCCAACCGCGAGGCCACGGCCCAGAACAGGGCTGCAGACAGTCCTAAACTGGGCCGCGGTGCCTAGCCTGAAATTAACGTGGCGCACTGAATTGGACATTGGCGCGCCGACTTGGACACCGGCATGCCCGAATTGAATGTATAGTTGCCACTGGCCCTCCCGACCCCATCCCGACCACCTTCCGATCCCCCCCCCGCCCCCGGTCCTTGCAAAAAATTTTGCCCTTACACCGGTCCCTGGGCCAAAAAAAGTTGGGGGCTGCTGCATTAAATGGGAGTTTTTTCTTATGGTGACTTTTTTTTTCCAAATGCATTATAGTCAATGAACTTTTTTTTTTTGTCTTTTGGCAATTTATTTGTCTCTGCAACATTTTTGTCTGGGTGACTTTTTTGTTTCGGCAATTTTTGTGAAAAAATATACATATTTCCTGAAATGCGGAATTTCGCAGGGAAATCCATGGCTCGCAATATAAATTTCTTATCACTACACAATATAGCAATTGGTCTGAATTTGGGTGGTTTCATCTTGTTGGCTTAATTCTACAAATAAATATATGCTGTATAAAATATCTCTTTGAGCTCATTCCTTCAAATGTTTAGTTTAAGTTCAAGGCATTGCACATTTTATATCTATATCCTGGAACCTATCCTATCACAATACAATCATTTCATATTTCAGTAGCTTTGGGAAGTAAATAATAGCTTCACATCTTTATCCATTCACTTTAATTGATTTAATTTTTTTCCCCCCACCAAAGTAAACACTGACAAGCTGTGAAAACACGCAGCCTGTCTGGGCTACATTTTTGTGTAACAAGGCATCAGTAAAATGATTAAAGCTTATTGCAGCCAATCTGATTCTGGTTTTTGTTACATGTGTTTGACTTTTTTTTATTTAATCTTTATTTTTGTAGCATTCACATTTGGTCAGATAAAAAAAAAAAAAAGCAGCAGAGGAAATAATGTAGTTATATTCTTGGGGATTGTATTTTGACTCAATAGTCAATTTCTAGTTTAATTTATTTCCACTGTAAAGTCCATTTTAATCTGCAGTTTCTCTCTCCTGTCGTCGGAAATAAGAAGGGAATTCTTGAACAAATAATGTAAGACTGAAGGGAAATGTCTGCCAATTAAGTGCGATTATTAAGTAGCAGTCATTGAAACCAGAACAGACATGAGAGCTGTTATCCAGAATGCTCAGAACCTGAGGTTTTCCAGATAAGGGATCTTTACGTAATTTAGGTCTCCATACCTTAAATCTACTAAAAAATCTTTATTTATTTGTTTAAGAATGTTTTTGTATATCTTATTTCTTTCGTGTTATGGGAATTTGACATAGTAGTGATAACATATTGTCGTATGTTTAAAATAATACAGGTATGGGATCAATTATCCAGAAAGCATCCGAATTACGGCAAGGCTGTCTCCCATAGACTCCATTATAATCAAATAATCCAAATAATAATAAAACAATACCTTGTACTTGATCGCAACTAATATATAATTAATCCTTATTGTAAGCAAAACCAGCTTATTGGGTTTATTTAATGTTTACATGATTTTCTATTAGACTTATGGTCTATATTACGGAAAGATTTGTTATCTGGAAAACAAGCATTCTGGATAACAGGTCCCATACCTGTACAAATAAAAAAATATATAAATTGAAATTTTTAAAAAAATGTAATCATGAATTAAACCTAATAGAATTGTTGTGCCTTTAGTAAGGATTAACTGAATCAAGTATAAGGTACTGTTTTATTATTACAGAGGGAAAAAAACTATTTTAAAAAATTTTAATTATTTGATTATAATAATATAAATCTTCCAGTAATTCAGAACTTTCTGGATAACGGATTTCTGGATAACGAATCCCATATCTGTAATGCATTATTCAATATGCTGCTTTTTTCAAGAGAGAATATATCCTTTAATTCATTTTTACCCACGTTTCAGAGCTGCGTTGCTCTCTCTATAAGCTATTTTCTCTGGTCCACTGTTTGAATCTCTGATTGTATCTCCTCTGAACCTATAACATAGCAGAAATCTGTTTCTAGCAGCTGCTAGGGCTTATAAATAGTGATGGGCGAATTTGCGCGAATTCGCAAATTTCCAGCAAAAATAGCAAAACGGCTAAAAACTCGCGAAACGTTTTTCTGCGTTTAGCCGCAACTTCATTTTCCTACTGTCTGCAGCCATTCAACTGTAATGAACAGCAGGTGACGCTGTTGCTTCCAATTCATTGTATTAACAGCGTAAGAACTGCTAATATCTTGAAAACTAGAGAAATAATCTAAATTTCAAAAGCACTAAGGGCTCTTACTGACGAGCAGTTGTAGCTGTGCTCCCCATTTTTCTGCATTCAGCCGCAGGGGAGCACAGGGGAGCGAAGGAAAAGACACATTACATTTTTTCCAATAGGCCTGTACTCAGGCGCGTGTAGGCGCCAAGCGCAGGAAAAATGCAGCATGTTGCGTCTCAACCAGCGTTCGGCGCCTACACGCGCCTGTGTGAGTACAGCCCCATTGGAAAAATTTAATGCGTCTATTCCTGCGCTCCCCTGTGCTCCCCTGCGGCTGAATGCAGAAAAACGGAACACAGGGGAGCACAGCTACAACCGCTTGTCAGTAAGAGCCCTTAGTGCTTTTGCAATTTAGATTATTTCTCTAGTTTTCAAGATATTAGCAGTTCTTACACTGTTAATACAATGAATTGGAAGCAACAGCGTCACCTGCTGTTCATTACAGTTGAATGGCTGCAGCCAGTAGGAAAATGAAGTTACAGAGAAAAGAAAAGTCTTGTGATGTTGCTCTTCTCAGAAAATTAGTTGACAGGGAAGCATCAGCTGGTGTTTTTTTTTCTGGCCAGTTCTAAGCAGAACAACATAAGACAGCCCTTGTCTGGCTTAATTTAAGGGACCAGTAACATCAAAAAATGAAATTGGTTGAAAGTAATACAAATATAATGCAGTGTTGCACTGCACTGGTATAACTGATGGGTTTGCTTCAGAAACATTATTATTATTTATATAAATAAGCTGCTGTGTCGCCATGGGGGCAGCAATTTAAAGGATAAAAGGCTCAGGTTACACAGCAAATAAGCTCTGTAGAACATAATGGTGTTATCTGTTATCCATTATTTAACCTGTGCCATATAGACTTTTTTCAATTTCCGTTATTGCTACTCAGCAGCTTGTTTATATGAACTATAGTTGTGTTTTTGAAACAGATCAGTTTAATTAGTGCAGGGCAATCGTACATGATATTTTCATTACTTTAAAACACTTTAATTTTTTGGTGTTACTGTTCCTTTAACTTCATTTTCTACTACCTGTAGCCAGTCGTCTGAAATAAACAGCAAGCTTGATCAATAACGCTCCCATCAGTTTCTTTGCATGCTCCTAGCATAAACTACCAGGGTTGCAACAAACCATAGCAAATTATTTGGTGCTTTAAATTAGGGATGCACCGAATCAAGGATTTGGTTCAGGATCTGGCCAGGATTTGACTTTTTTCTGCAGGATTTGGATTCAGCTGAATCCTTGTGCCTGGCCGAACCGAATATGAATCCTAATTTGCATATGTAAATTAGGGGTGGAAAGGGAAATCACATGACTTTTCTTTACAAAACTAGGAAGTAAAAAAATTTCCACTTTTTCCTTTCCTGACCCTAATTTGCATATGCAAATTAGGAATTGGTTCGGTTTTCAACCGAATCGTTCACAAAGGATTCACCCGAATCCCTAATAATGGATTACTTAAAAGGGATACTGTCATGGGAAAAAAACATTTTTTCAAAATGAATCAGTTAATAGTGCTGCTCCAGCAGAATTCTGCACTGAAATCCATTTCTCAAAAGAGCAAACAGATTTTTTTATATTCAATTTTGAAATCTGACATGGGGCTAGACATTTTGTCAATTTCCCAGCTGCCCCAAGTCATGTGACTTGTGCTCTGAAAAACTTCAATCACTCTTTACTGCTGTACTGCAAGTTGGAGTGATATCAACCCCTCCCTTTCCCCCCCAGCAGCCAAACAAAAGAACAATGGGAAGGTAACCAGATAGCAGCTCCCTAACACAAGATAACAACTGTCTGGTAGATCTAAGAACAGCACTCAATAGTAAAAACCCATGTCCCACTGAGACACATTCAGTTACATTGAGAAGGAAAAACAGCAGCCTGCCAGAAAGCATTTCTCTCCTAAAGTGCAGGCACAAGTCACATGACCAGGGACAGCTGGGAAATTGACAAAATGTCTAGCCCCATGTCAGATCTCAAAATTGAATAAAAAAAAATCTGTTTGCTCTTTTGAGAAATGGATTTCAGTGCAGAATTCTGCTGGAGTAGCACTATTAACTGATTCATTTTGAAAAAAATGACAGTATCCCTTTAAGTAAAATTGTAAATGAAGTCATATGAGCACATTTATTATGCTGTGTAAAAAACAGCAGGATAATACATCACAAATTGCCAGGCTTTGCCAAGTAAAAAACAGAGTAAAAAAAGGCATAACATTTTTAATTTTCTTAGAGTGACTTCTGTCTGAACCAATGTAAAATCTGACATTTGCACAATGTAAAATTACACGCACTTTGATAAATTCGCCGTTTATTTTACACCTTATTTTCAGTGAATTTCATTTTGCACAGCATAATATGTTATATTCTAAATGCTAAACTATAGTAAGTGATTTTGTTCCATTACTATATCACTGGCACACAGATACTCCAAACCAATAGGTTCCAAATCAGTATGAGATGCATTGACTAGCAGTCTGCTCTTCTCCATCCTCTGAATTCAGCTCTTTTCTTTAATCAAATAACTTTTCAGCAGGGAGACAATGTTCTAAACAAGCTGTACGCCAATTTGCAAGAGCATCTGTATTTTCTCAAGGAGAATGCAGCATTGGGTCCAATCTTACAAATTGGGTGTTGAGGAGGAATGTGAGGAATGTGGAACATTTGGTTCTTGGAATTAAAAAAAATATATGTTTTTTTTTATTAAATTTCTTCCAAAACTTAAAGTTGAAGCTTTAAAAAACTCCTGCTTTGTGTTTTGTTGTTTCACGTGTAAATAGCGATATAGTGATAACAGAATCCCTTTAATTGGCTGTTGACCATTTTGGGATATGCCAATGAGACATTTACAGGGGTGCGTAGATTGCAGATGGTGAATGAATAAAAACAGCAACATTTTCAAATCAATCAAATAATTTCACACTAGAGATTGAGACCATTTGATATAACATACCACAAAGCCCCATAGTGATTACCAGGTACAACTTAAAGGGATCCTGTCATCGGAAAACATGTTTTTTTCAAAATGCATCAGTTAATAGTGCTACTCCAGCAGAATTTTGCACTGAAATCCATTTCTCAAAAGAGCAAACAGATTTTTTTATATTCAATTTTGAAATCTGACATGGGGCTAGACATTTTGTCAATTTCCCAGCTGTCCCTGGTCATGTGACTTGTGCCTGCACTTTAGGAGAGAAATGCTTTCTGGCAGGCTGCTGTTTTTCCTTCTCAATGTAACTTAATGTGTCTCAGTGAGACATAGGTTTTTTACTATTGAGTGCTGTTCTTAGATCTACCAGGCAGCTGTTATCTTGTGTTAGGGAGCTGCTATCTGGTTACCTTCCCATTGTTCTTTTGTTTGGCTGCTGGGGGGGGGAAAGGGAGGGGGGTGATATTACTCTAACTTGCAGTACAGCAGTAAAGAGTGATTGAAGTTTATCAGAGCACAAGTCACATGACTTTGGGCAGCTGGGAAATTGACAAAATGTCTAGCCCCATGTCAGATTTCAAAATTGAATATAAAAAAATCTGTTTGCTCTTTTGAGAAATGGATTTCAGTGCAGAATTCTGCTGGAGCAGCACTATTAACTGATTCATTTTGAATCATTTTTCCCATGACAGTATCCCTTTAAAGATTCCATAAAGATCCCCAGCTATTCACCTGCTGCATTGACTTAGTAAACCCTGAAATGAACCCTTGATACTCAAATGGTACAACAACAAAATGTGAAATGTGTAGCCATTGAAGCCCTTATACAAACTTTTCCCTTTCATATGAATGATAGTGATAAATGAGCGGCACCCGCAATCTTTCTCAAATCAGTAGCAAAATGAGCTTCATACATTAAAATCTATAATGACTGCTGACATGGAAAGTGTGCAATGCCAAGAATGTATCTACACAAAACCTGCGGCTTTCTTTATGTCCGTAAGTGTAAGATGAAATCAAAGGGCTGTGCCTCTTAGACAGCATGTGACATATGATCTGCAGTAAAAGCCTTCCATTTGACTTGGTGGTGCGCCTCTTTCTGTGGAATTGCTGGTTTCGTTACATAAAACAAGAAAAATGTGGGATTTTCTACTCGTTACAGCCAGGAAACCACAAGCTCTAAAGGCAGGCTACACCCTTTATGAAATAAATCCATGGCTTTGTTTAAAAATGGAAGGAGTAGCCCTAAATAAACTCTCAAAATCATCTTTAATTTAAAAAAAAAAAAGTTTCAAGAAAAGAAATTTCGCTGAGATACAAAAAAAAAAAGGTTGCAGTCCAGGTTTAAGGTAACATTAAGGTAACACTTACAGAAGGATAAATATACAGTAGAACAATGGGATGGCTAAAAGTTTGTGCAAGTAGTGAAGGGCGAATAAATTCACCAAACTGCAAAGAAAATTAAATTGCCGCAACGAAAAAAAAATTGGCTGCGAGTCAGAAAAGTCGCACGCATCAAAATTGTCGTGCGTCAAAATTATTCGGACGCTCATTGACTTTAATACATTTGGACAAAATAGGCGTGTGTATAAAAATTGTCTCGGGCGCCTAATTTGACGCCCATTGCCTTCAATGGCAATCGGCGAAGCGAAATGGGACAAATTCGTCCATCACTACTGCCAACTACAATATGACATTCAAACTGCCATGTTTTTTTACCCACAATGCAATTTTTTTTTTCTCATACTGTCAGCAGAAGCTTAGGTAAAGCTGAAAGTTAACCAGTAGTGATGGGCGAATTTATTCGCCAGGCGCAAATTCGCAGCGAAATTGCGCGATTCGCCGCCAGCGAATAAATTCGTGAACCGATCGTGAAAATTTGCGTCAAAAACCGCCGCCGTTTCGCTAATTTTTCGCAGTTTCGGGAATTTCGTGCGAAATTCGCAAATTTTTCGGCGAAGCGAAACGTCGCAAATTCGCCCATCACTATCAACCAGTGAAAATAAGTGAAACCTTGATATAAACCGGTGGTGTGTGAAGAAATGGGTGTCTGGTCTACAAACACGGAAATCCATGAGCTGCCCCTTATGCTGCTGAGCTTTGTACATGAACCATTAACTCCTCACCCCCCAAATGTTCATAAAATGAAACTGGAAAGCTGGAAAGCAGCTGGAAAGCAGAAGGTCAGACACCCTTGGACACCATAGCTTTTGGAATAAGTTGTATTATTTCTACTTCCTTAAACATACTTTTTTTTTTTACTTACAATGCAAGCAAATTAATTAAAAATCTCCAAATCTAGGAATCAAATTTTTGAAGCATGTAATATAGCAAGTCAACAACGTTCTACGACTCCGTGACTTATTACCACAAATGTTAAATGCTATTTTGTGACGAGAATCGTGAATTTACAGGATTGTATACCAATCTGGGTAAACACATCTAAGATACAAAGTAATATGCAGTGTCCCTGATTTTTACAGATATCCTATTTTTCTTCTGTTTCCCGCTGTAATAAGTTATTGTAAAGAGCTGTGTCTGCTGGGTATGTATCAATAAATGATAAAAAAAAATAATGTCAATGAGAGCATTCTTGCCAATTTCAGTGAAATTAAAATGAAGCAAGTTCATAGAATTCTGCAAATGTGTCCATTTTGGTTTGAAAAGTTGACATAATTCATTTTTTTGCAGAATTTCATAAATGATGAAGCTTATCTGAAACATCCATGACAATGCATTGCAGAATTTTGTTTCCCATGAATATGTCTTTAGCATTTCAAATCTATTGAGTAATCTGAGGTTTAGAACATTAAAGTTCTAGGGAATAAGGGTATGATATATATCTTGCTTACCCAGAAATATTGGATCTAAATCACTAGAACAGAAGCACGACTTAATTCTGTAATGTACCATCAAACACTCGCTGTAGAAATGAACCCTAAATGATGGCGCGCTTAAGAATACAGATGTATCCTCTGATAAATCACAAATATGTTAGTGTTTTGGATCATTTAATGATTTATTCTAAATGCTCAATTTGTTTATATCCCGAAGCCCTTATTGATTTTTTTAAGAATTACCTGCTCAAGGATATAAATTGTCCGCTGCCGATGTGATAGCTAAAATATCTCTTCATTAAATTTGAAGTATGGTGCTACTCTGTGGCTAATCGTACGGAAAATGAAGTGTAGAGCATCTCCTGCTATCTCCAGGAGGCAGGGTTAAAGCCCAGAAAGCCTGAAAATTGGAAAAATTATTAGAAATACATTTTCTCCTCCTTTGATTTTTCTGAACTCATTTTACATTTTCTTAACGCTGGTTTGCTATTAAGTATTCATAAATTCATTCTTCATGGAAGGGTGTAAAGAGGTCACATTTATTCCTTTATTGGGTTCCCTTTGAACCAAGCTAGATGGTCAAAAAAATTGCTTTTGCATTAAATGACCAGTAGGACCAGCAAATACGAAGGCTCTAAAACCAATTACATGGATTGTTCACATAGTCTGTATTTATGGAAATGTTCCACCGTTTTTCAGAAAGGAGAAAATTTGTATTTGAACACAGGCACAGTTTTTTGGTAGGGCTTTTTGAAGGCCTTCCATGTACATATATAAATATAAGGCTCCATTGACAACAATATGCCAGGTAGAGCGTGTAAGAATAAAGAATGTAGATTTCCTACAATAAAACCACTGGATCAAGGAAACGGCTGGAAAATCGTGGACAACCTAGACGTTCTGCAAGCATTTTGGCACTGAATATGTATCAATCTATGTTAATACCACAATACAGTGGTATGAAAAAAATATTATCATCTAGAAATGATCACTCTTGCAAATATTTACATTTCAGTATGATGCACTTCTATGGGCAGATTTACTGAGGGTCGAATATCGAGGGTTAATTAACCCTCGATATTCAACTGCCGAATTGAAATCCTTCGACTTCGAATATCGCAGTCGAAGGATTTAGCGATATTCCTACGATCGAAGGATTCGAATGATTTTCCTTAGATCAGAAAATTCTTAGGAAGCCTATGGGCACCTTCCCCATAGGCTAACATTGGCCTCGGTAGGTTTTACGTGGCGAACTAGGGGGTCGAAGTATTTTTTAAAGAGACAGTACTTCGACTATCAAATGGTCGAATAGTCGAACGATTTTTACTTCGAATCATTCGATTCGAAGTCGAAGTCGTAGTCGAAGGTCAAAGTAGCCTATTCGATGGTCAAAGTAGCCATATTCGACCATTCAAAGTATTTTTTCTTCTAATCCTTCACTCGAGCTAAGTAAATGGGCCCCTTAATCACTGCAAGCTTAGTCATATATTATTAATGTATATCAATTTTCATAAAATCAGATTTAGGGGCAGATTCAATTTGATGAGAATGACTTATCTTGCTATTCAATTCCATATTGTCCCAAGCCTGAAGCAATTGAATGAGAAAAATGTAGCTAGTACATGAAAACTATTGAAGTCAATGTGAAAAGCTGTAACTGAATTAAGTGAAATGTTTTTCCCTCTTAAAATTAAATCTGGCCTCTAACTTTTCATGTGATAAACCAAAAAAATAATTTTTCTAATTGATTTGAATCTTGTCTTGATCTCAAATTTTAAAACTGATTTAAAGCTTTTGACCTGCTTTATCCCAATGATTCTTCTAATTAATGCATTTAGGGTCTTTGAATTTTGGACCATTGTGGTCTGAATTATAGTATAGCTACAGTGTAAATTGTAAGATACGTCCCCATAAACAAACAAAATTGACTGTAAGGGGTTATTTATCAAAGGTTGAGTTTGTGAGGTTATTTCTACTTTGAATAGACTCACAACTCAAATTATGAAAAAAATCCAACTGAAAATATCTAGATTGAATGTAATCGGGGAAAAAACTCAAATACCTCAAATTCCTCAAGTTAATATGGTGCAAACCAGGAAAAAATATGAAAATCATGAAGGCAAAAAACATCTTCAAACAGGACCTCTGCCATTGACTTCTACATGACCTCAACAGGTTTTTGCTGGAGTATTTTTGAATTCGGCTTTTAGCAGCTTCAGGGCATAATAAATCTGGAAAAATGCAAGTTTTTTTCCCCCTAAAAATTTGGTGAAGTTAGCCTCGAAAAACTCTATTTTATTTCAAGAAAACACAACTTGACCTTTGATAAATAACCCCCTAAAGGCCCATATACACTGGGCAATAAAAGCTGCTGACAGACCAAGTCGGCAGATTATCGGCCCGTGTGTAGAGCCCCCCAACGGCTTTCCACTTCGAAATCTGTCCGAAAGTTAGCCATATGCCGATCGGGCAGGTTAAAAAATCCCGTCAGATTGCGGCCGCATTGTTTCATTGATGCGGTCCCATAGATCCCACAATTAGATCAGCCCACTTCAATGTGGGTGTACCGGAGAGAGATCTGCTTGTCTGGCGAAATCGCCAAACGAGTGGATATTCCTGTGAATGGCCACCTTACGTGTATTTTACAACAATGCTGTCAAAATCAACATTGAGCATTGTTTTCAGGCATAAATGCAGATTTTAAAAAAAAAAGTTTGGATCAGTTTCAATTTCAAGAATAAAACTTAAAGAAGAACTAAACCCCCCGCAATGTTAAGTCCCCTCTGGCCCTCCTCTGTTGGACCCCTCCCTGCCTCCCCCTACACAGTCTTACCCCAGAATTCTATCCCCTCTTGAAATAGTGACCGCACATGCAGAGTTAATGAAGCGGAGCTCACGGGCGCCATCTTTTTCTCCTGTGCAATTTCCGTCTCTTTCAGCGCATGCGAACAAACCAGAAGATTGCTCCAACTGTTCATGCGCCATTATGCCGCTCACTTCATGAAGATCACCGAAGAGAAGAATATGGCACCCGTGAGCTCCGCTGCGCTCACTCTGGATGTGCGGTCACTAATTCAAGAGGGGATAGAATTCTGGGGTAAGACTGTGCAGGGGGGAGGCAGGGAGGGGGCCAATGGAGGGGGCCAGTGGGGACTGAACATTACTGGGGAGGGTTTAGTTCACCTTTAATTCATGGTTTACCTCATGAAAACTCAATAGAAGTCTATGGGCCAGATTCCATTTAATGAGAATTTCTCTAGTTTCAGTGCCAAATCTAATGAGTTTTCATGAGATAAACTATGAGTTTTTCTCATGAAATTGAAACTGGCCCTATGGGGAAACAAATTAAGTTTTTGTAACCAAATTAAAAGCTGACCCTATGAGTAAATTCCGAACTGAATCAGGAGATACGACTTACTCGTCAAATTTACTATAGGCCTTTATTTTTAGGTAATTGAATCCCCTTCAAATTTATGTTTTCTGTTATTTTGTCCCATAATGAGTACAATCTAATTTTGGTGCATAAAACCCTCGGCTGGGGTGAATTGGGGATGGTTGCTCCACAATTTGAAATTTCAGCAGAACAGATTTTTTTCATTTCTCTTATTCTAAGTAAACATTTCCTTATCTAGGCCGCTTGCTGTTTGCTTTGCTAAATGAATTTAAATTAAGTTTAAAACCCCCACATTATGGTATTATGGCCTGCGTTATACCCTGAGCAGAGCGTGCTTGATGAGATGTAACATCATTATGTCAGGGTATTAAAAACTTGCTTGTGTATTGTAGTATTTTATTAAAGCAATTGATAGGCAATCCCGGTTCTACCCTGGATTAGGAAAACAAACACATTTAAACTCAATTCTGAATAGTGCATGAAAAAGATGTGACCTTTTTATATTTTAACAGCTGGACGGAGGGTTCATGCAACATTTTCTCTGATACTTGGCATGAAGCAGTGGATATTAAAGTAAACACAAGAGCGCCAGGGACATGACACTACAATGTTCACGTAAACAGTCTTGCCCTTGTTAAGAGTAAAAATATTCTCCAATTATAATCTGGACTGTGCTCTATGGAAGGAATTTATAAAAAATCGCCTGCTTCTGGTAATATTCCATTTGCTTTCATGTTTCATAAAAGTCCATTTTGTCCAAATAAAGAAAAAGCCGTTCCAGTTCTGTCAGACAAAAATAACTACTAACACTCATTTTGAAGTCACCATGTTTTTTTTTTTTAATATAAATAAATTCATAGTGATGGTCATAGTGTCCAATTTTTTTGTTTCTATTCAATAACATCAATATTAGAACATAATTTTTTTTAAAAAAAGTACAGATTAAAAGAAAGAAAGTTACTTCAGATGTTTGTAAATCGATGGGAAAATATTTTTTTTTCTTTTTCTGAGCACGAAAATTTGAGTTTTGATCAAAAAAACCCTTGAATTTTCATGGAAAAAATCAACTCGAACCTTAAAGGAGACTTTTTGTGTAATAAATAAGAATGAGAAAGAGTGTGTTATACTCATTTACTCATATACTCATTTAGATATAGAAGAATTGTGTTTTAAAAATTGTGTTTCACGCTGATTTATTCAATATTTCTGCAAAAATCCTAATAATCCCTCACTTCCCTTTCACTTCCTGCTCCCTGAATTCCCCCAGCTGTGCTCAGCTCACTGCACTGTAGGACAGGAACCAATCAGCAGCTAGCAGGACCTGATAGGGAACTGAAGCCTATCTTTGTTTGTGTGCAGGGCTGTGATTGGCTGTCCCCCTCCTACTGTGCTTCTGGCAGGAATCATTAGGACACACCCTCCCCTCATTTGAAACACAGACAGGGACAAGTGAACATCTATAGGGAGCTCCAATAAAGGGGCTATTTTTAAACATAATATTAATTTTTAACACCATGTAAAAGCAACACCATATATTACTCATAACTGCCTACAAAATTAGGGTTTTTTTTTTTATTCATCCAATATGTCTCCTTTAATAAATAACCCACTAAGCGTATGAATCCATAGTGGTGTCAAAACAAGCCTACGTTAAGTAGACTTATAGGGATAGTTCACCTTTAAGTTAACGTTTAGTATGTTATAGAATGGCTATTTCTAAGCAACTTTTCAATTGGCCTTCATTATTTCTCTTTTATAGTTTTTGAATTATTTTCCTCCTTCTTCTGACTGTTGCCAGCTTTCAAATGGCAGACACTGACCCCATCTAAAAAACAAATGCTCTCTAAGGCTACACAATTATTGTTATTGCTACTTTTTATTACTCGTCTTTCTATTCAGAGCTTCTCCTAGTCATATTCCAGTCTCTTATTCAAATCAATGCATGGTTGCTAGGATAATTTGGATTCTAGCAACCATATTGCTAAAACTGCAAATTGGAGAGCTGCTGAATAAAAAACCAAAATAACTCAAAAACCACAAATAATTAAAAATAAAAACCAATTGTCAAATTGCCTCAGAATATCCCTCTCTACATCATATTAAAAGTTAATTTAAAAGTGAACAACCCCTTTACAGTATGGCAATCCAAATTATAGAAATATCCCTTATCCATAGTTCCCAAGCCATTGTTTTAATAGACCCCACTCCTGTTTACTTCGATATTTCTACCCCTAGTTTTTATCCAGTTGCACGGAGAAGAGAATTTAGCAGATATTTCACTTCATCATTTTCTTTCTGGAAATGAATAATATAAAAAATTCAGCATGCTAATAATTTATTTATGTGAACTTAGATACATTTAGGAGCAAGAATCACTGTCAGACTGCAGATTCTCTGTCAGAAGAAGCTAAGGGTTTCCGTTGTTTACACAGCTGCTGAAAGAAGAAGCCTTAAGTTAAAGGGCATGTGCCGTATTTCATAAAAATACATTTAGCATTTTTTAAGATGTCTTGCAGAGCTATTCCAGCATAGAGAAAAGGTTTGTGCAATATCTGTTAGAAGCTCCATTGTTGTTCCCTGAAATACTTTTTCTTACCTGTTTGTTTGGTGGCCAGTCCCTCTGTAATTCTGTATTTATGCCAAAATGGGCAATGACACCCCTCACACGTGTACATTAGTGATGGATGAAATTATTCGCCAGGCGCAATTCGCAGCAAAACTGCACGTTTCGCTGTTGGTGAATAAATTCGTGAATTTGCAGCAAAAATTCACTGGGGAAAATTCGTCCGCGTCAGAAAAATTTTGATGGCGCGTCAACGTTTTTTTCGACTCTGGCGACAGTTTCCGATGCCGGCGTCAAAGTTTTTCCGACTCCAGTGACGGTTCAGATACCGGCACCAATTTTGACAACATCGCCGTTTCAGAAGAAGATGGCGCCCGTGAACTCTGATGCCTGAATCTGTACCTAGGGGTTAATAAAACTTTAGGGGCATTTGTTATCGTAATTTTTTTTTCTGGGGTACACGGCTTCCCCCTACATTTCCTAACATATGGCACATAAACTATACACTGGGCTCATGTGTAGGGCATTATAACAACTCTATTTTATTTTATTAAAGGGATACTGTCATGGAAAAACATATTTTTTTCCAAAACACGTCAGTTAATAGTACTGCTCAGCAGAATTCTGCACTGAAATCCATTTCTCAAAAGAGCAAACAGATTTTTTTTATATTAAATTTTGAAATCTGACATGGGGCTAGACATTTTGTCAGTTTCCCAGCTGCCCCAGTCATGTGACTTGTGCTCTGATTAACTTCAATCACTCTTTACTGCTGTACTGCAAGTTGGAAAAATGGATTTCAGTGCAGAATTCTGCTGGAGCAGCACTATTAACTGATGTGTTTTCAAAAAAAAACATGTTTTCCCATGACAGTGTCCCTTTAATGTTCCCTGGACTTGTGTAGTGTAATGTATTTGCTGCAACATATACGTCCATTCAACTGTAACTTCCCGGCGTATGCAAATTAGCCAATGCTAGCGCAGCTTCGCTTTGCTTGCTGCAGTAACACTAGTGCAACTTCTCAAACGTTCAGCGCCCTGGACGCAATTTCAGATTTTAGTGAATTAGCGTTGTCCTGGCGAATCTACGCCTGGCAACGTTTTGTGATGTGAGCGAAGCCATCCTTGGTGAGTTTTTGGAGGTTAGTGAATTTGCCCCTTTGAAGGGAAGGGTTTTTTTTTAACTTCAGGGTTGAATTTTCTTTTAAAGGCAAACCACCCATTTAAGGGGCCAATTGAACTGACTATCCAGGTAGGTGGTCAACCCCTGAGAGCTATAATACTTAAATACTGACCAGTGAGCTTGGGTGTTCTCCTGCTTTCCATGGGTTTGATATGTTCTACATTAAACCGCATGCACTTGCTTTTTTATGTTCTGCCCCTAGAGCAAAGAAAGTCTAATTACGTCCATGCCCTACCAAGGAGTATCATGCCAGATGAAGAAACATTGAATCAAGGGGCCTGGGATAACTAAGATGTGCATAAAAAAGTGACAGTACAATGTATTGTTTGCGCATACATTTTATAGATCATTTTCAGTAGAAAAAAACCCCTGAATGTTGGCAACTCTTTATAACTGATGAGATGCATTAATATTCTGCTTGGCTGTACTGTTCAGCAAGAAGGAAGCTGTATAAAGCTTAGTCAGGCCACTTCCAAAACAGAATGTCTGGGTCCCAAACTACAGCAGAGGCTACAGAGGAATCTATGGTACAATTAAAGGGGCAGATTTACTAAGGGTCGAATATCGAGGGTTAATTAACCCTCGATATTCGACTAGGAACTAAAAACGTTCGACTTCGAATATCGAAGTCGAACGATTTAGCGCTAATCCTACGATCGAACGATCGAAGGATTATTCGTTCGATCGTTGGATTAAATCCTTCGAATCGAACGATTCGAAGGATTTTAATCCAACGATCGAAGGAATATCCTTCGATCAAAAAAACTCAGGCAAGCCTATGGGGACCTTCCCCATAGGCTAACATTGAGTTCGGTAGCTTTTAGCTGCCGAACTAGGGGGTCGAAGTTTTTCTTAAAGAGACAGTACTTCGATTATCGAATGGTCGAATAGTCGAACGATTTTTAGTTCGAATCGTTCGATTCGTAGTCGAAGTCGTAGTCGAAGGTCGAACTAGCCCATTCGATGGTCGAAGTAGCCCAAAAAACACTTCGAAATTCGAAGTTTTTTTAATTCGAATCCTTCACTCGAGCTTTGTAAATGTGCCCCTATGTGTGCGATGTAAGCTTTCTATTTCATTTTAATTTAACTGTAGGTTAATTAAGCAGTTGCTTTACTGTATATCAATTCTTATAGGTACTTAAACCAATCATTTATGTAAAACATGTTTTTACAGGTGTAAATACGGCTTTTAACGGGCTAGATACACTTCTATCTTGTTGGCTGAGATTCTATTGTGGTCATTTACAAAAGCAGGTGCACAGTGCAAAGTGTAGTTTTGGAAGAAATTCCATGTGGGATACTGGAGTAAGTATAGAGGATGCAGACTCTTCAGTAACAGTGGGACTACAGGGGTCTGGTTTCTCTATAGCTGTTTAAGGGCAAATAAATCGCCCTTCCCCTCTTTTCTTATATCTAAAGCAGAGGAAGCAGGTGGGCAGGGACATGAGAGGGGGCAGGGATTGGGCACAGGGTTGCCAGGTTGGTGGTTTTCCAGCCAAATTGAGCTACTAATGTAAAGTCCAGATGGGTTTTGAAAGTACAAACAAGCCAAGGTACAGATTTGGGCTACTTTTTGGTCCTTTAGCTGGTTTGTACTTTGGAAACCAGCCAAAGTTTTTTCTTGCCCTAATGTTCCAAGCCTGTGTCTCCCAATGCATGTTGGGTAATGTAGTTTTTGTTTAACAATTTGCTAACTGTCAAGTTTAATATAAGACTACAATACCCAGCATGCAATGGGACTGGCTTGTGTAAAAGTCGGGAGTTTTTGGGGCTCTGTACCCCAGCCTCCCAACACTCTTAAGCAATGTTGCATTTTCCAGTGACTTTGTTCAAAATCAGACAATTTTGAAGAAAAAATCTGCTAGCCACCAAAATGTCAAGAGGTTGATCTGTTTTACCAAAATTTATTGAAATTGTATACAGTATGTATTAGGGCCTTATGGGGCCCCAATACCTCTTGGGCCCCTCTTTGCTGTTACACCCCTGGTGACAGGCAAATCTGTCCCATTTTGCTTCATGGAAAAATGTAAAAAGACATATTTTCATATGTGTCAGGTACCCTCGGGTACTCGCGGAATGAGGGGAGGATTTTCAGGTGCGGGTATAGATGCGGGTCTGCGGGTCGCGGGTCTGCGGTCAGGTTGCAGGTCTCATCTAAATTTCTTATCTTATGTAATATTGTCTGTATTTTACTCCTTTTAAATTTTTACAAAACTTGTTTCTGTCCTGACCACTTTTGATGATGTCACTTCCGGTTTGCAGCTCCATCACTTCCTGTTTGATGTTGTTTGGCAGGTTGCAGATAAGGCAGTTCTGGGTCAGGTAGCGGATCAAAGTGGCTCAATATGCAGGTTTGCAAATGTTGTGATGGCTTAATTAATGGCACTTGGCATTAAAATGATATCTGTACTTGATTCCTTAGGCACAAGTCTGCTGTACCTATTGATACCACCCGCAGTTGGAATCTTACGGCCAGCTTGAAGGAGGTGGTAGTTTCAGGGTATCAATAGACACATTTGCATGAGATATAGAACAAAAGGCAGGATAGATAGACTGGCACCAAGGGTAACTATAGGTCAGTGCAAGGAGCGTCTTTGGATGCAAGTACAGGTATAGGACCTGTTATTCAGAATGCTTGGGACCTGGGATTTTCCAGATAATGGATATTTCCGTAGTTTGGATATCCATACCTTAAATCTACTAGAAAATCTTCTAAGTGTGAAATAAACCCAATAGGTTGGTTTTGCTTAATTATATTAATAATATCATAGTTTGGATCAAGTACAAGGTACAGTTTATTATTTATTATAGAAAAAAAGGTAATCATTTTTAAACATTTGGATTATTTGGATAAAATGGAGTCTATGTGAAGTGGCCTTTCCGTAATTCGGAATTTTCTGGATAATGGGCTTCTGGATAACGGATCCCGTACCTGTACCTTTAATACATTTTTGAGTGCTATGTTGGAGTACAGGTGTTTAATTCCTGACTTGTAATGGCATAAAGTAAAGCTGTCGTGGTGCTTGCAACATCATTGCTACAATAGGATCGGAACGGGAGTCAAGGCCGAGTCATATTCATGCTCTTTGGCTTGGTGCCTTTAAAATGAAAGCAATGCCACATGTTCCTGATTTAAAACCTAGTTGCATACAAAATGATTTCAGTGTGTGGACTCCTGTGTAATTTATCATTTCAGATTTATTTCTGACATTTCCCTAGGAAGTAAAATAGAAAGCCCTTCAACGCTTCAACCACAGCTTTAAGTATTCTGTAAAAAAAAAAAAAAATAATGTATATTTTTTTCACAGAGCGACACAAAGGAAAATATCAAAAGCCGGCATCGATGTTAAAAGGGCTGCCTTCTATATTTCTTACATGGAATAAGAATTAATATTTTAAAAACCCAGGAGAATTCTTCTTTGTTTGCATGTCAGTCCCAGCTATGTGTAGGCCGCTCACGCAGCACAGGCACTGTATACAATCTCCTGGACAAACAGCAGTGACATATAGCGCACGACACACACTTTGGCAGCTTTGTATGAAGTGAATGAGATTTGCTAAAGGAATATGATTGTATTGTCAAGTCATGACAATGAGTTCAGCTCTGTATAACTTACAGAAATACAAGGGCTACATGCCAGGTCACTTAGCTAAAGCGCATTCTTATTCACTTGGCTCTCTAGCGGAATATCATTTCTTCTGAGCCTGGCATATAAATATATGGAATAGGAATGGTACAAAGAAAATAAAATACCCAACTTGCAAATAGGGGGGTGAATAGTGATGGGTGAATAAATTTCGCCAGACACTAATTCGTAGTGAATTTCCACGTTTTGGCGCAAGCAAATGAATTCACAAAACTGCGGTGACAATTCTGCGGAGAAATATCTGACGCATCAAAAAAAAAATTGCGCATAAAAACTTTGCACATACAAATTATTCTAACGCCTATTTACTTTAATGCATTTGGACCAAATAGTTGCGAATATAAAAATTGTTGCTCGCGTCAAATTCTGAACACCCCACAGAATATCTGGCACCAGGTTCAAAGAACATTGCCCCCATACTCAAATTAGCCATTTCCTTATCACCTGCCATGATGTGGAAATTAGGGGACAAAGAGAGGCTTGTAGGAGAGACGCAATGTGCCTCCCCCAACTACCCCACACAAATATAGTGCTGAAGAATGCAAGAAGTACAGTATTTATTGGGGGAACACAGGTCTCTGCACAATGTTTTGGAGCACTTATAACTGCTGCAATTTTGCAAAGGGAAAAATGCAGAAAATATGGTGGATTACACCCATTTTTTGCACCCGCATTGTACTGACCCCCAATACCTAATCCCTGTTGATGGCAAAACAATTCATTGGGGGTTTAACCTTAAAATATGTGCTCCACTATAAGGAAATCCAACAAATCCTCACAAACCAGTATTCTGCAAAACAGATTCCGTACCAGTAATATAGACATATTGGAGATGCTTGTTGCTTATTCCTGTGCTATATGGGTACATGAGTAGGAACTAGAATTAATTGGCAGCCTGTTTATAGAGGCTCAATGTCTGACTTGTCGATCAACATCTGATCAGGACTGGTTAAAATGTTAATCATCATGAGGTCCATATTAGATGCTTCTTTTTGGGCTCCATATATGATATAATAACCCTCAGGTCCAAACACGTGGATTAGAAAATTTTGCTTGCTAGTGAAAGGACAAGTTCCTCTTCTTTTGAAAGTCATGTTTGTATGTCCTTCATAAAATAAGGATTCTGCATGTAAATGGTTGCTCTCCATACCAGATATCACTTAGATATTATTGGATAGAATCAAGGCAACCTTATAGTAATAATTGGGTTCTTCACCCCAGAGAAGACCCCAAAATTCGAACAAACGAGACTCCAAGCCACTTTGGGATTAGCTGAGCAATGTGCTCACTGGCCAAACTGAAGGATGTTATGCAGCTTCCATTGGGATGGTCAAATCACATTGTTCTGTAACATCAAGTCGACAACCAGAACAAGTGGATCTGAGAGCAAGAGTTATGGCTCCATCTGATGATGCCCCATCAACTTGAAAAGAAGGGGCCTTAGCAGATGAAATTTGCAGTTCGGACAGATGGATTGGCAGTATAGCCGGGGCATGACCAAATCTGAGCTTGTATGGTCAGCTTTAGATTGGACTTTGCACTTTATTGTATGATTTTATTTAGCATTGCCAAGGCTGGTACGTGTGATGCCAATCTCTTCTTGCAAGTCCAAGGCATTCATTTGTCCTATGGTAAGCAAGTGAAAACAAGAACACAATGAAGAGTGTAAGTAAATGTAACAGGCCCTCGGAGAGGTTAAGTACCATATGGAACCTCAGATAATAAAGAGGATTGATACAGCAGTGTCAACAATAAAAGACCTTGCTCAAAGTAGCTGAAGCCTGACTGGCAGACCAAGTTTACGAGGGACGTGTTGGGAATAGTTGTCTATGGTGAGCACAGCATAAAGGCAATCTGTCACAGGATCGACATTGGACGTCTTTCTCAGCATTCTTCTCTTTGACGTCTCTTATCTTTTTTTTATACACAGGCCCCACAGTCAGCACTGTTATTTTAATGTAATTTTTACATGCTTTACATACCTGGAGATAACATTTGAGTTACACTGGTCACAACAATAAAAGTAAAAAAATACCACCCAACTTTTATTTTTTATGGTACAATAAATGGGGAAGAGTATGAGCAGTCCAAGCGTGTCTAGGCAGATCTCGGTCATAATCTGAAATGTTGCTGTTTGTAAAATGGGAATGTTGGTAGGTCTGTACTTGAAACATTGAGTTACATGCCAGAAAATGCTCTGCATACAGTGGAAGCACAGAAATAAAGTGCATAATTTAGTACCATGATCAAAACCTGCCTTAATATAGCATGCTATCTAGTTGGAAGCCGTTGCACCGGATAAGGCCTCCCCAAGAAATTTGCATGTCCCCCCAGTCTGCTCTAGAGCTCCATTGGTCTCATTGGATGACATTATAATTTTTTTTTATAACTGGTGCTCGAACATGTTGTATAGTCAATAACTAGCCCAAGATATGATATTAATTTATTATATGAGGGCTCGGGGAGTTTAGTCGCCCTGAAGAAGAGGCGATTTATGGCTGGGTGACTAAATTTTCCCGAATCTGAGCATATGTCTCTGCCCTTCAGTGTTGGACTGGGCCGGCAGGAACTGGGAAAAAACCTGATGGGCCCCAGCCCTCTTGGTCCCCCGCCGGCCCAGACCCGGTCCTAGATTGGCCCCCTGAATGGAGGTACACCGCTGTATGCTCCCCGTTCGCGCATGTGCACGGTGGGACGGATGTTTGCCATTGCGTGCGGTGGGCCTGTCATGCGCGCAGTGAGTCTGCCATTCACACAGACGCACAAGCTTTTGTTCATGTGCACGGGGCCCCCGTGGTTCAGAACCCGGTGGGCCCCGACTGCGCCAGTCCGACCCTGCTGCCCTTATAGATGTAGCCGCAATTGCTGTCACGCAAAAATGGACGCAATCATTTCACAAATTGGTGCCATTTATTAAAGGGGTTGATCATTTAAATTAACTTTTAGTATTATGTAGACAGTGAAATTCTTTGACAATCTGCAGTTTTTTTTCACTTGCTTAATAAAAAGTAGCAACAACAAAAATGTGTAGCCTTACATTTGTTTTTGTGTAAGGACCAGCAACCCCCATTTGAAAGTTGGAAAGAGTCAGAAGAAAAAAGCAAATAATTAAAAAATTGCTTAGAATTGGCCATTCTATAACATCTAAAAAGTTATATTTAAGGTGAACCACCCCTTTAAAGTTACTGACACTTAAACATTTGTGTGTATTTATGCCAACCACCATTGCAGCCACCCATTCTGTTCTGATGAATACCAAGGAAATGCACCTATTACAGCAGGGGATTCTTACAGTAATTCCAGGGTTCCCACTGTTGTCTGCATCAATAAGTGCAGCAGAGTTGCACCTATTAAATCCCACACCGAAATTACATAATCACCACCCTGAGCAATTCATATAAAATACGGAGAAAGCTTATTTTTACATATAGGACACAGTTGGGCTCAACACAAATCTTCTTGCAAATCCCCTGGTGGACACCATGGTATTAGAATTGTAGGGGAAAAAACACAGCGTTTATAAGTTGAAAACGTGGCAAATTACGTCCGACATTGCACTTGGTGCGCTGCATTTGCAATCATCAATGAACCCTAATAACTTCACTTCATCTAAGATGATAGGAAAGGGTTAAAGCAACGGGACAAACTGTCTCCAAGCTACGACATAACCCCCATAAATACACAGTAATATCTGTATTCATGTGTTTGAACAAAGGTCCAATGTTGACTCAAAGATGTTCATTTCTTTCAATACATTATCATAGAAATGCCCATGTACTCTCCCCCCGATCCTATTTGCTTGTACAACCTGAAATAAAAACTTCCAATCAACTCCAAGATGCTGTATGTCTCTATCATCACATCAGATCTTGTCCCATAGATGAGCATGCCTGCACACATAGATTCTATGGCTTGTATGTCTGCATATACAGAAGCTGACTTATAGTAAGCTGGTTAGTATAATAAATATAACCATTTAAGGTGGGTTGCACATGGAGCAGATATCCAAAAAGCCTTATTTATGACCACAATATCTGATAATGTTGTACATATTAACTTGCGCTTACATGAAGTGCTTGTGCTTCTATTTAGTTGTAGAGATGTCGCGAACTGTTCGCCGGCGAACTTGTTCGCGCGAACATCGGGTGTTCGCGCTCGCCGGAAGTTCGCGAACGTCGCGCGACGTTCGCCATTTTGGGTTCGCCATTGTTGGCGCTTTTTTTTGCCCTCTCACCCCAGACCAGCAGGTACATGGCAGCCAATCAGGAAGCTCTCCCCTGGACCACTCCCCTTCCCTATAAAAACCGAAGCCCTGCAGCGTTTTTTCACTCTGCCTGTGTGTGCTGAAGAGATAGTGTAGGGAGAGAGCTGCTGCCTGTTAGTGATTTCAGGGACAGTTGAAAGTTTGCTGGCTAGTAATCGTTTTGATACTGCTCTGTTATTGGAGGGACAGAAGTCTGCAGGGGTTTGAGGGACATTTAAGCTTAGGTAGCTTTGCTGGCTAGTAATCTACCTTCTACTGCAGTGCTCTGTATGTAGCTGCAGTGGGCAGCTGTCCTGCTTCTGATCTCATCTGCTGACTGCTGCAATAACAGTAGTCCTTGTAAGGACTGCTTTTATTTATTTTTTTGTTGTTTTACTACTACTACTACTACTACTACTATAAGAGCCCAGTGCTATTAGTCTAGCAGTGTTGGGGAGTGGGACTGGTGTGCTAATCTGCTGCTCCTAGTAGTTCAGCAGCACCAACTTTAATTTTTTTTTTTAATATTCATTTTTTTTTATTTTACTTTTTTTTATTTACTACCGCTGTAGTAGTGTATAAGTTGACCTTTTAGGCATTATTTGCCCTGTAGGCATTATTTGCACACTGTTTTCTTCAACCCGCCATCGAGCTGTGTGACCTTGTTCACATTCTGTCTAAATATCCATAATATTACCGTCTCCAGAAAAAACACCGGAGTCACTTTTTTCAAGCAGCCATAATATATTTTACGTAATCCGTATCCACCGCTGTAGTAGTGTATACGTTGGCCTTGTAGGCATTATTTGCACACTGTTTTCTTCAACCCGCCATCGAGCTGTGTGACCTTGTTCCCATTCTGTCTAAATATCCATAATATTACCGTCTCCAGAAAAAACACCGGAGTCACTTTTTTCAAGCAGCATTCATATATTTTACGTAATCCGTATCCACCGCTGTAGTAGTGTATACGTTGGCCTTGTAGGCATTATTTGCACAGTGTTTTCTTCAACCCGCCATCGAGCTGTGTGAGCTTGTTCACATTTTGTCTAAATATTGATAATTTATCGTCTCTAGAAAAACCACTTGAGTTACTTTTTTTCAAGCAGCATTCATATATTTTACGTAATCCGTATCCACCGCTGTAGTAGTGTATACGTTGACCTTGTAGGCATTATTTGCACACTGTTTTCTTCAACCCGCCATCGAGCTGTGTGACCTTGTTCACATTTTGTCTAAATATTGATAATATTATCGTCTCTAGAAAAACCACTTGAGTTACTTTTTTTCAAGCAGCATTCATATATTTTACGTAATCCGTATCCACCGCTGTAGTAGTGTATACGTTGACCTTGTAGGCATTATTTGCACAGTGTTTTCTTCAACCCGCCATCGAGCTGTGTGAGCTTGTTCACATTTTGTCTAAATATTGATAATATTATCGTCTCTAGAAAAACCACTTGAGTTACTTTTTTTCAAGCAGCATTCATATATTTTACGTAATCCGTATCCACCGCTGTAGTAGTGTATACGTTGACCTT
This sequence comes from Xenopus laevis, assembly GCF_017654675.1. Lineage (NCBI taxonomy): Eukaryota > Metazoa > Chordata > Amphibia > Anura > Pipidae > Xenopus > Xenopus laevis. The sequence continues at coordinate 24,342,211 of NC_054373.1, forward strand.
GTAGGCATTATTTGCACACTGTTTTCTTCAACCCGCCATCGAGCTGTGTGACCTTGTTCACATTTTGTCTAAATATTGATAATATTATCGTCTCTAGAAAAACCACTTGAGTTACTTTTTTTCAAGCAGCATTCATATATTTTACGTAATCCGTATCCACCGCTGTAGTAGTGTATACGTTGACCTTGTAGGCATTATTTGCACACTGTTTTCTTCAACCCGCCATCGAGCTGTGTGACCTTGTTCACATTTTGTCTAAATATTGATAATATTATCGTCTCTAGAAAAACCACTTGAGTTACTTTTTTTCAAGCAGCATTCATATATTTTACGTAATCCGTATCCACCGCTGTAGTAGTGTATACGTTGACTTTGTAGGCATTATTTGCACAGTGTTTTCTTCAACCCGCCATCTAGCTGTGTGTATTATCGTTTCCAGAAAAACCAACTGAGTTTTTGTTGTTGTTGTTGTTTTTTTAAAAATAATGCCAGGCAAAGGCAGGCCGCCACGCAGAGGCCGTGCTAGGGGCCGTGCTGCTATGCAATCCTGTGGCCCTAGCAAATTGCCCAGTTTTAAAAAGCCAATGACCCTGAACTCCCAAAATGCTGAAGAGGTAGTTGACTGGCTTACACAGCACACCCCATCCTCTACCGTTTCTAACTTTACCACAACATCCTCCTCATCCTCCACTGCTATGGCCACCCCACGTAACACTTCCTCCACCACCGGTGCCCCTTCTTCACTGGGGTCAGAGGAGTTATTTTCCAATGAGTTTCTTGAACTGAGTAATGCGCAACCATTATTGCCAGAAGAAGATGAAGGAGATGAGGACCTTACACCAGATTTAATTCTGGCAGAGAACACGATAGAGATGGACATAATGAGTGATGAGGAGGAGGTCCCCGCTGCTGCTTCCTTCTGTGATGTGTCAGAAGAAATTGATGCATCTGAGGAGAATGATGATGAGGAGATTGATGTTTTGTGGGTGCCTAGTAGAAGAGAGCAAGAGGAGGGTAGTTCAGATGGAGAGACGGAGAGTCAGAGAGGCAGTAGGAGAATAAGACTTAGAAGAAGCAGGGAGGACAGCCCGCAGGGATCAGCAGGGCAACAACATGTATCGGCACCTGTGTTCAGCCGGCCAACGCACCCGCCATTGCCGCCAATACCGCCAACTCCGCCAACTTCTACTGTTACCGCCAGATCGCACACTTCCAAAAAGTCAGCAGTGTGGGATTTTTTTAATGTGTGTGCCTCTGACAAAAGCATTGTAATTTGCAATGAGTGCAGTCAGAAACTGAGCCTTGGTAAGCCCAACAGCCACATAGGTACAACTTCTATGCGAAGGCACATGAGCGGCAAGCACAAAGCACTTTGGGAGCAACACCTCAAAGGCAACAGGCAAACTAAAAGCCACACTCCTTCTGGTCCAGCATCTTACTGCTCTACCTCTGCTCTCCTTGACCCGTCTGAACCACCTCCCACTCCGCCTTCCACCTTGACCACCTGTTCCCATTCCCAGTCATCTGCCACCAGCCAAGTTTCTGTGAAGGCCATGTTTGAGCGTAAGAAGCCAATGTCTGACTGTCACCCCCTTGCCCGGCGTCTGACAGCTGGCTTGTCTGCACTCTTAGCCCGCCAGCTTTTACCATACCAGCTGGTGGACTCTGAGGCCTTCCGCAAATTTGTAGCAATTGGGACACCGCAGTGGAAGGTACCCAGCCGCAATTTTTTTTCTAAAAAGGGAATACCACACCTGTACCAACATGTGCAGAGCCAAGTTACCGCATCTCTGTCACTTAGTGTTGGGCCAAAGGTCCATATGACTACTGACGCATGGTCCTCCAAGCATGGTCAGGGCAGGTATGTCACCTACACTGCCCACTGGGTGAACTTGGTAATGGCTGGGAAGCAGGGAATGGGTAGCTCAACAACAACAGTGGAGTTGGTGTCACCGCCACGGATTGCACGCGGTTCTGCCACCACCTCTACTCCTCCATCGCTCTCTACCTCGTCTTCTTCTTCTTCTTACTCTGCTGCTGGGTCCTCCTTCTCCTCCTCCACACCTGTGCACCCCCAGCTCCCCCTAGGCTATTCGACGTGCCAGGTACGCCGTTGTCACGCTGTCTTGGGGATGACGTGCCTGGAAAGCAAAAACCATACCGGATCTGTACTCCTGTCATCTCTGCAGTCACAGGCCGATCGGTGGCTGACCCCACACCAACTGCAGATCGGAAAAGTGGTGTGTGACAATGGAAGCAATCTGTTGGCAGCGTTGAGACTAGGCAATTTAACACATGTGCCCTGCATGGCACATGTGTTAAATTTAATAGTCCAACGTTTTGTCTCCAAGTACCCAGGATTCCAGGACGTTCTCACCCAGTCCAGAAAGGTGTCGGCCCATTTCAGACGTTCCTACACAGCCATGGCACGCCTTGCTGACATTCAGCAGCGCTACAACATGCCAGTCAGGCGTTTGATTTCTGACAGCCAGACTCGCTGGAATTCAACGCTCCTTATGTTGGAACGTCTGCTGCAACAACAAAGGGCCGTCAACGAGTACCTTTTTGAACTGGGTGGTAGGACTGGATCTGCACAGCTGGGGATTTTTTTCCCCCGTTACTGGGTGCTTATGCGCGATGCCTGCAGGCTCATGCGACCTTTTGAAGAGGTGACAAATATGGTCAGTCGCACCGAAGGCACCATCAGCGACCTAATACCCTTCGCTTTCTTCCTGGAGCGTGCCGTGCGACGAGTGACAGATGAGGCTGTAGACCAGCGTGACGAGGAGCTGGAAGCGCACGATTTCTGGTCGGAATCACCAGAACGAACCCAGGCACCTGCTGCAACGCAGGGAGAGGTGCCAGAAGTGGAGTCAGAGGAGGAAGGTGGCTTTGTGGAGGAGGAGGAGGAGGACCAACAGGAGCAGGCTTCCCAGGGGGCTAGTGGTGACCTTTTGGGGACCCCTGGTCTTGTACGTGGCTGGGGGGAGGAGACCGTGGATGATGCAGTCCTTGATAATGAGGAAGCGGAGATGGATAGCTCTGCATCCAACCTTGTGAGAATGGGGTCTTTCATGCTGTCATGCCTGTTGAAGGACCCCCGTATCAAGAGGCTTAAGGAGAAGGACCTGTACTGGGTCGCAACGCTACTAGACCCTCGGTACAAGCATAAAGTGTCAGAAATGTTACCAACATACCACAAGTCCGAAAAGATGCGGCATTTACAAACCAGCCTGCAAAACATGTTGTACAATGCTTTTAAGGGTGATGTCACTTCAGGAACTCATCAACATTCCAGGGGCAGAGGTGCCAGTAATCCTGCCACGAGCACACCTGCAAGGACAAAGCCCTTTGGCCAGTCTGTAACGTCAGACATGCAAATGTTTTTCTGTCCAAGGCAGCGCCACAACCCTTCTGGATCCACCCTCAAAGAACGCCTCGACCGGCAGGTAGCGGACTACCTGGCATTAACTGCAGATATCGACACTCTGAGGAGCGATGAACCCCTGGACTACTGGGTGCGCAGGCTTGATCTGTGGCCAGAGCTGTCACAATTTGCCATGAACCTCTTGTCTTGCCCAGCCTCAAGTGTGCTCTCAGAAAGGACCTTCAGTGCAGCAGGAGGGATTGTAACTGAGAAGAGAACTCGCCTAGGTCACAAAAGTGTCGATTACCTGACCTTTATTAAAATGAATGAGGGGTGGATCTCGGAGGGTTACTGCACGCCGGAAGACTTGTTCTGACTTCTATGCAGCTGTCCTTCTCTTCAAGCCTCATGACTCCACACACAGCTGTCCTTTAGCGTCCTCCTCCTCCCTCCGCCACCGTTACAAACTAGGGTGCAAACCCTACTGGTTTAATTTTTTCTGGCCTCTGTGCTTCAGTGGCTGCAACCAAAAAAACTGGGCAAACAATGTCTACAAGGTCAACGTATGGCAAAAAATGACTATTTTCAGCATTTATATGGCATATTTTTTCTGGCAACTGTGCTTCAGTGGCTGCATCCAAAAAAATGCATATTTTCTGCATTTATATGGCATAATTTTTCTGGCCTCTGTGCTTCAGTGGCTGCAACCAAAAAAATGCATATTTTCTGCATTTATATGGCATAATTTTTCTGGCCTCTGTGCTTCAGTGGCTGCAACCAAAAAAATTTATATTTTCAGCATTTATATGGCATAATTTTTCTGGCAACTGTGCTTCAGTGGCTGCGACCAAAAAAATGACTATTTTCAGCATTTATATGGCATATTTTTTCTGGCCTCTGTGCTTCAGTGGCTGCGGCCAAAAAAACTGGGCAAACAATGCCTACAAGGTCAACGACGTTGACCTTGTAGGCATTGTTTGCCCAGTTTTTTTGGCCGCAGCCACTGAAGCACAGAGGCCAGAAAAAATATGCCATATAAATGCTGAAAATAGTCATTTTTTGCCATACGTTGACTCAACGTATATGGCAAAAAATGACTATTTTCAGCATTTATATGGCATATTTTTTCTGGCAACTGTGCTTCAGTGGCTGCGACCAAAAAAATGCATATTTTCTGCATTTATATGGCATAATTTTTCTGGCCTCTGTGCTTCAGTGGCTGCAACCAAAAAAATTTATATTTTCAGCATTTATATGGCATAATTTTTCTGTCAACTGTGCTTCAGTGGCTGCGACCAAAAAAATGCATGTTTTCTGCATTTATATGGCATAATTTTTCTGGCCTCTGTGCTTCAGTGGCTGCAACCAAAAAAGTTTATATTTTCAGCATTTATATGGCATAATTTTTCTGTCAACTGTGCTTCAGTGGCTGCGACCAAAAAAATGCATATTTTCTGCATTTATATGGCATAATTTTTCTGGCCTCTGTGCTTCAGTGGCTGCAACCAAAAAAATTTATATTTTCAGCATTTATATGGCATAATTTTTCTGGCAACTGTGCTTCAGTGGCTGCGTCCAAAAAAACTGGGCAAACAATGTCTACAAGGTCAACGTATGGCGAAAAATGACTATTTTCAGCATTTATATGGCATATTTTTTCTGGCAACTGTGCTTCAGTGGCTGCGTCCAAAAAAACTGGGCAAACAATGCCTACAAGGTCAACGTATGGCAGTTGTTTAAAGAGAACAGTAGATTACTAGCCAGCAAAGCTACCTAAGCTAAAATGTCCCTCAAATCCCTGCAGACTTCTGTCCCTCCAATACAGAGCAGTATCAAGCAGATTACTAGCCAGCAAACTTACTATCATCTGTCCCTGAAATCACTAACAGCTCTCCCCCTACACTATCTCTTCCAAGCACACACAGGCAGATTTTTCAGATACATTTTTGCCCTTGATCCCCCTCTGGCATGCCACTGTCCAGGTCGTTGCACCCTTTAAACAACTTTAAAATCATTTTTCTGGCCAGAAATGTCTTTTCTAGATGTTAAAGTTCGCCTTCCCATTGAAGTCTATGGGGTTCGCGAACCGTTCGCGAACCGCTCGCGTTTTTGCGCAAGTTCGCGAATATGTTCGCGAACTTTTTTTCCGACGTTCGCTACATCCCTATTTAGTTGCACTGATGATTGCATCCAGGCTGCTCTGATCATATGTAAGTGCCGCTATTGATGCTGGGGAATAGCTGGTGCTAATGCCACCCTAGTATATGCATGATGGTTTAATTAGAAGGTTCCACTAATGTAGTGCTTCCCAACCAGTGTAACATGTTGCTCACCAACCCCTTGATGTTGCTCCCAGTCGCCTCAAAGCAGGTGTGTATTCTTAAATTGTTGACTGGGAGGCAAGTTTTGGCTTCATAAAAACCTATTATGCCTCGGAACCTGCCCACAAGCCCATCAATGTACCTCAGACCCTAATGCCCATTCGCGTCCTACCATATAAATATATTGTAAACTACACAGGGCTAAGATGTCTTGCTGGGTAGGCGTCTTTCATTGGGTCTAAACTGTAGTCGTCACATGATGCTGGGTGTTGTACAGTTCTAAGAAACCATAATAATATCTGTCCCTCCAGTCTAAAATGTGACATTAAAGGGCTGGTTTGCCTTTAAGTTAACTTTTAGTATGTTACAGAATGGCTAATGCTAAGTAACTTTTCAATTGGTCTTCATTTTTTATTTTCTATGGTTTTTTAATTATTTGCCTTCTTCTGACTCTTTCCAGCTTTCAAATGGGGGTCACTGACCCCATTAAAAGAAAATACTCTGTAAGGCTATAAGTTTATTGTTATTGCTGTTTTTCATTACTCATCTTTTTATTCCGATCCTCTCCTATTCATATTCCAGTCTCTTATTCAAATCAATGCATGGTTGCTAGGGTCATTTGGACAATTTAAATTACTGAAAAACCACAAATAATAAAAAATGAAAACCGATTGCAAATTGTCTCCGAATGTCACTCTCTACATCATACTAACAGTTACTTAAAAGGTGAACAACCCCTTTAAAGCATTCATCTATTATTATATCAACCAGCAATGAATGCAGAACGTAATATATGCCTTGAATGTCTAAAAGATACTCAAATGAAGAATTATTGCTTGGAAAATCAAAGCAGGAATAACCTGTGCTAACGCGTTTGACATTAAGTACATGAACAGGAATATGTGATGATCCATTAATTAAAGGAAGCATTGTGCCATCTTTTGTGTTATTCTAGCGGAATTATTGAGTGGTTAAAGTGGTATATCATAAAAGTGGTACTGATTCTTGCTATTTTAAGCCTTTGGCACCCCAAGCATTTTGAAAGGATTACAGCTCCCCTGCCCACAGCCGCTCCCTATTCATATCTATAGGCAGGGATCCCCAACGTTTTTACCTGTGACCCACATTCAAATGTAAAAAGAGTCGGGGAGCAACACAAGAATAAAAAATGATTGGCAGCGCCAAATAAGGGCTGTGATTGCCTATTTTAAAGTCCCTATGAGGACTGTCAACATGCAGGAGGCTCTGTTTGGCAGAAAACCTCTTTTTTTTTTTTTTGCAACTAAAACCAGGAATTCAAAATTAAGCACCTGCATTGAGGGAGCAAGATCCAAGGGGTTGGTGAGCAGTGATGAGTGAATCTGTCCCGTTTCACTGAAAAATTCAAGAAACTGTGAAAAAATGTGTGAAATGCATTGAAGTCAATGGGCGTCAAAATTTTATTTACGCGTTTTACATGCCCAACAATTTTTCTAGCTCCAAATGCATTAAAGCCAATGAGTGTTTTTTCTTGTGGCGACTTTTTTGTCCAAATGCATTAGTACAGTGACAATTGGCAAGATTTGTCTCCCCCAATCTTTTAGACTTGGCTGCGGGCGACAAATCTCCCAAAAATGCCTCTCCATTGTCGGTAATAGAATTCTCTGGCGGTATGCCCACCTGATCTCTATTTAACGATTTAGTGATTAGTTGGACAAATCTTGCCATGTACCACTGCCCTTAAAGTCAAGGGTTGTTTTTTTTTCTCATGGCGCCGCCATGATGGCGGCTTTTTTGTCTTGGCAACTGTAATCTTTGCCATAGTTTAGTGAAAAAATTTGCAGATGGCAAAATGCAGAATTTAGATGCAAATCCATGGCTGGTGAAAAAATTTTCTCATCGCTATTGGTGAGCAACACGTTGCTCATGAGTCTTGATGTTTCTTGGGTTTCACTGGTATAGACAATGGGCCTCCAGTGCCTGTCAGATAGTGATGGACAACCTACTACCGACCTGTACTAAAGGCAGTGTCACATCTGTATAATGGATTAAACCTGGATTGAGCTAGAAGACCTTGTCATGCGTAATCCAAGTGACACCCCCAACCCACAGTTAACTTGTGCCATAAACTCAGCTAGTGTGCTCTGCAGAGACTCTATGGTTGCTGCCATATACTACTGTAGGTAGCAATATAAGGTATTAGTTAAAATGTATGAGTCATTATTCATGACATCTGGGGGCTTATCTTGTTGGTCCTTGCCAAACAGGATTTTCCACCTTTTCTTATCAATATCTAACCGAGCCACAGTCAGTTATCATGAAAGCCATGGTTTTAGACCCAAACACAGACCAATAAGTTTCAACTGTGATGTAGTATGGAGCCAGTGTTGGTTTAGACATGGATAGCTTAAGAGTAGAGGCTTGGTCAAACTTCTAAACAATAGGCTGTCTCCAAATATCACAAGATCACTTACATCACAGTATGTTACAGAGGAATGATCCGGTAAAGTAGCAGCAGGCGCCACCATAGGCTACACAGAATGAAACCATAATACTGTCACAGTGTCGCTGTCTATCTAAACATCTGTTTGTCTTTAATAATCCTGTGACAATGAATGGTAATAGGAAGATGTCTTTCAAAATGAATAGAGCGCATTAGTAAAACCAGAAATTCTACTGTCTGGAGATAGAATAAGGATTGTGGGTTGGGGTAGAATTTGTCAACACAAAGAGATAAACTGCCACTGAGTAATGGAAGAATGTGTTTGTTTTTTTTACAAAGCTTAAAGGGGTGGTTCACCTTTAAGTTATCATTTAGTATGTTATAGAATGGCTAATGTTAAGCATTTTTTTAATTGGCCTTCATTTTTTTTATAGTTTTTTTAATTATTCTTCTGACTCTTTCCAGCTTTCAAATGGGGGTCACTAACTCTATTCATAAAACAAATGCTCTGTAAGGCTATACGTGTATTGTTAGTGATACTTTTTATTACTTGTCTTTCTGTTCAGGCTGCTCCTATTCATATTCCAGTTTTTTATTTAAATCAATGCATGGTTGCAAACTGCAAACTGGGGAGCTGCTGAATAAAAATTGAAAGAACTCAAGAAAACACAAATATTAAATGAAAACCAGTTGCAAATGGTCTCAGAATATCCCTCTCTACATCATACCAAAAGTTAATTCAAAGGTGAAAACCCCTTTTAAGGCTGAAGACCCCCAAGATGATTGACACCCTGCCATCTCCAATGACTAAAGGTGGACCATGCATGGCCCATAAATGCTGCAGACGCCAGGCCAAATTGGCAACTTATTAGCCCTCAGGAGGTCCCATCCCATTGATGATAACCCAATCAGGTGAAAATTCACTTGCCCATGGATGTCCCTCCCACCTTAAATTACAAACCATCTGTGAGCAGCTTCACTGGTGGTTCCTGGCCTGAAGATGCTTGTATTTCAAGCTGAGGACCATCAACGCTGGTGCTTTTAGAACATTTGTGTTGAGTTAGTGGAAGACAGTATCGGAAGGGGGACAGTTTTCCCTAGATTCTTCTCCAGCTTCTATTCTGGAGAAAATACCACTAACGGTGGCCATACATGGGCCGACCCTGTTTCATATTCAACTGAAAATCTCTAGGGCTGAATGGACAGATACCATAAAAGGGACCATACGTGGTACAGTCTGAATGACCAGAGCAGCAAGAAATGAAGAGGGGCCACAGCTCTGTGCATGGTGCAAATATGGCCAACTTAATAGACAATATAGTTTTCACCTGCCAAGAGAAGCCTGAGTATTGGCTGTGTGACTTTTATCCTGGATGTGCTTGTAGTTTATTACAGGACTGGGTTACCCTTGTTTTAGGCAGTAATAATATAATATATATATATATATATATATATATATATATATATATATATATATATATATATATATATATATATATATACACACACACACAAATACAAGAGGTCCTCTGCACTCAACCAATACTGCTACTGAAAAATGCCTTACCCTTTAAACAAAACAGGGATTGTTTGTCCATATATTGCAATATATTTAAGCTGGCCAACTACGTCAAAGTCATCCCATATCTGGCCAGTCCTATGCTTAATTTTCATCTGATTCATTAAGAATTCTATTGCTTAATTATACATTTTACAAAGGGACTAAGTTTTACCTGCAACTTACTTGCTGCTTTCAAAGTAAAACTCCCAAACTTGGCTGCCCTTTTATTAGACACCAGTGGGATCACCTGACTATAGCTGGGAAGGGTGGGAGCTACAACATGGAGCTGGTCACTGCTCCTGTATAACTATAACAAACAAGGGAAAGTTGTGCTCACCACTAATTTTTAAAACCATTAGGCGGGGGTGCAATGAGGCTGTGACCACAAAATACTTATAGACAAATACAAGAGTCCTCTGCACTCAACCCATTATCAATATATTTAAGACAGAGACATTTTGGCCAGAGACAAGTTAGCCAGCTTAAATATATTGCAATATATGGACAAACGATCCCTGTTTTGTTTAAAGGGTAAGGCATTTTTCAGTAGCAGTATGCACAAAATTTTGAGACATCGGTTTAATAGAATCTTTCATTTGCTGCAATATCAGATCTACTATTGACAAGCCATTTGTCACAATAAATAAATCAATGGCTATAGCACAGGACCCAGTCGTGGCCAATAACAGACATTTTATAATGAATGTGCAGTATCTGACCGGGGTCTGAGGTCACAGCACTCTAGGCAAGGTAAAAAGCTCTGACCCTAAACCTAAACCCTCTTCATTTAAACATAGGCCACATGACATATCCTCCGTGTGTTTGTGTGTGTGTGTCTGTATATATATATATATATATATATATATATATATATATATATATATATATATATATATATATAGACTGTCAGTGCACAGGTTATGTATGATGCAAAAAATGTCTTTAGAGGAGTGAAGATGCGACAAAATATCAGTGCAAAATATCAGGGCAAAATATCAGAATACGTTTATCATGTTTATCATGTATAAATAACAGATAATAATTATACTCTCTATGATGGGGGCAATCTTCTGCCAGAGGACATATCTTGACTTGTGTTTCTGGGTATATATCAGAGAAGGAATCAGCATTTTTATTATACCCTATTACAGGTATAGGATCCAGTATCCAGAAACCAATTATCCAGAAAGCTCTGAAATATGGGGAGGTTTTCTACTTAGACTCCACTTTAATTAAATAATTCAAATTATTATAATTAAAAAGTATATCTTTTTTTCTCTACAATAATAAAACAGTACATTGTTTTTGATCCAAACTAAGATATTATAAGGATGATTCCTTTGAGGAAATCGAAGTTGCTGCAGGAAACTCACACAGGGAGAATATCCAAAGTCTTTGCAAATAATGCCCTGGCTGGAATCAAACATAGGACCCCTGAGCTGCAATGCCAACCGTTGTTATGAATTCAGTACTGTCTGTTGGAAGGAGTTGCAAATCTAAGAGCAAATATAGTATAGAGGACAGCATAAGTAAACATGCTTTTAACATGAAACAAATACACTATATAACTAGGCTTTTACTGAAAAAGTGTTTTATCTGAGATATTGGGCACTAAGCTGCCCCCCATTAAACCCCCAACCATTGCCCCCACAATATTCACTCTTATCACCACTTAGGTGGTTATTTAGTAAACCTCGACTTTATCTGGTCTGGCTTTTTGGGGCAAAAACTCGAATTTATAGTGGGGGAAAAAAACAGAATTTTTTTTTCGATATTTATTATACCCCGATGCTGCAAAAAGCCAGAATCTGAAAATCCGCCATCTCAGAACTGTCGAGGTCATGTATAAATCAATGGGAGTGGCACCTATCCCATATTGAAGTTATCATGGTTTAACCCGAAAACCAGACTTATGAAAACTCAAACGATAAAATACCCCCCAAAAGTTGGGTCAAAAGTGCCCTTATTCAGCCATAATCAGTATGCCTATAATTTTGATAACATCCCGTAGTCATGGCCCTTGTCATTCCATCGGTGTTCCCTAAACCAGCTATCTGACAAATAATCCCAAATTCAGTGTGACCTGTGTCTTCTCCTATTCAAGTCAGAGGAATACAATCTGTAGTAAGTAGCAGGCATTTTGGGAACTGCTTTGAGTAGTAAAGCCCACAATGTGCCCTGACATTGAGATAATGAGCTCTCTGTAATGAGCTGCACCCTTCCCTTCTCTCCCTTCTGCTTCTCAGCTTTATAAATAATAAGGTGTTCTGTTATCCATGCGGTTGAACTGGGAGGGAGAATATGATAGTACCTTCTCCACCCCCATAGTGCTGCTACTATTTAGCTGTATCTTCCCTCTCTCTGCCTGTCATGTATCTGTAATTGTATATCCCTGTCTGTCTTCTGCTTCTGACTTTAATAACAATACGGCAGAAGTAAGTTCGACTGCAGGTCTGTTATTCCAGGGGTTGTTCACCTTTAAATTCTCTTTCAGTATGATCTTGAGGGTGAAATTCTGAGACATTTTGCAATTGGTTTTCATTTTTTATTATTTGTGGTTTTTCAGTTATTTAGCTTTTTATTCAGAAGCTCTCCGGTTTGCAGTTTCAGCAATTATGTTGCTAGGGTTCAAATTACCCTAGAAACCATGTATTGATTTGCATAATAGACTGGGATATGAGTAGGAGAGGACCTGAATTGAAAGATGAGAATAAATAGCAGCAATAACATTAAGGGGCACATTTACAAAGCTCGAGTGAAGGATTCAAATTAAAAAAACTTCGAATTTCGAAGTGTTTTTTTGGCTACTTCGACCATCGAATGGGCTAGTTCGACCTTCGACTACTACTTCGACTTCAAATCGAACGATTCGAACTAAAAATCGTTCGACTATTCGACCATTCGATAATCGAAGTACTGTCTCTTTAAGAAAAACTTCGACCCCCTAGTTCGGCAGCTAAAAGCTACCGAAGTCAATGTTAACCTATGGGGAAGGTCCCTATAGGCTTGCCTGCGTTTTTTTGATCGAAGGATATTCCTTCGATCGTTGGATTAAAATCCTTTGAATCGTTCGATTCGAAGGATTTAATCGTTCGATTTGAAGGATTTAATCGTTCGATTCGAAGGATTTAATCGTTCGATCGAACGAATAATCCTTCGAAGTCGAACGATTTTAGTTCCTGGTCGAATATCGAAGGTTAATTAACCCTCGATATTCGACCCTTAGTAAATCTGCCCCTAAATGTGCAGCTTGACAGAGCAATTGTGTTTTTTAGATGGGGTCAGTGACCCCTATTTGAAAAGTGAAAAGAGTCAGAAGAAAAAAGCAAATAATTCAAAACCTATAAAAAAGAAGTAATGAATTCCAATTGAAATCTTGCGAGAATAGAATTAGCCATTCTATAATTTTTAAAACTGACTTCGACTTCACTGTTTCAAGAGTCAGAGACAGCAGTGCAGATCCGGCTTTCAACAGTAACCATATCTTACAAATAGCCTCAGAAAACCTTTGATTACTAAAGTTCTTTATAATTCTCTTATTTTATTATACAAAATAAGATGCTGGGATGGGGATCCCCTTTAAACAAAGCTGCAAGAAGAATAGAAAAAAATCCATTATTATTCTATGGTATTTGGGTGAGAAAGGAAAGTGTTAAAACGCTGAAGGCGGCCAGAGCAAACTGCAGGAGCGTGTTAAGGTTTGTGTTGCAGGTTCTGTCTGGCAGGAGAAGGGTTAAGAGTAGCTGGGGCACATCACTGATTTACTGGACTTTGAAATCTAGGGTTAAACCTCAAAATAAATGGGAAAAAAGTAATGTTAAAGGGATACTGTCATGGGAAAACATGTTTTTTTTTTCAAAACACATCAGTTAATAGTGCTGCTCCGTCAGAATTCTGCACTGAAATCTGTTTCTCAAAAGAGCAAACAGATCTTTTTATATTTAATTTTGAAATCTAACCTGGGGCTAGACATATTCTCAGTTTCCAAGCTGCCCCCAGTTATGTGACTTGTGCTCTGATAAACTTCAGTCACTTTTTACTGCTGCACTGTAAGTTGGAGTGATATCATCCCCCTCCATTTCCCCCCCCCCTTCAGCGGCCTTAGGGGAGAGGCACACGCGACAAATCGATTCTTATTCGGGCGACTAATTTCTCCGCAATGCCTTCCCACCAGCTAGAATTGAAATCGCCGGCCGGATGGCACTCCGAGTGCTTGTTTTCCAAAGTCGCTCGAAGTTTCCTCCTGAGGCAACGTCGGGCAACTTCGGAAAACAAAGCACTCTGAGTGCCATTCCACTGGCGACTTACATTCTAGCCGGTGGGACGGCAGTGCAGGGAGATTAGTCACCCGAAGAAGAGGTGATTTGTTGCTGGGCGACTAATCTCCCCCAAATAGCATTGTTAGTCTGTATGTATTAGTGATGGGCAAATTTATTCGCCAGGCGCGAATTTGCTGCCAGCGAATAAATTCGCGAAACGCCCGCAAAAATTCGGCCGAAAAAATTAGCCGGCGTCAAAAAAAATTTTTTGCCGCGTCGAAAAAAAAAACCGCCACCGGCGTCAAAAACGGCCGTCGGCATCAAAAAACGGGCGCCGGCGTCGTTTTGCGACTTTTTCGCCTTTTCGCGAATTTCGTGCAAAATTCGTGAATTTTCCAGCGAACCGAAACGGCGCAAATTCGCCCATCACTAGTATGTATAACTTTATTTGTAAAGTGCTGTTAAGGAGCTGCAGCGATATACAGCACATAAAAGTACAATATGTATAAAAGTATACACGGGGGAGACAAATCACATAATAAATATACACAGAATCATATCAGGACAAAGAGCTCAAGTGCTATGTAGTAAGAGACATAGTGGAAGGAGGTCCCTGTCCCGTAGAGCTTACAGTCTAAGTGGATGGGAGGCTAACATACAGGTACAAATTGGAGATGAAAAAGGGCACAAGGTAAGACATAGTCAGTAGGGACATGACTAGGCTAATGTTCTAGTGCTCCAAAAGGTAGACTTTTTCTTGAAGAGAATAAGAGAGGATTCCTTAAGGAGGAATTCAGGGATGGAATTCCAGAGGTAAGGAGCAGCAGGATAGAAGGATTTGAGACGCGAGGTGGTAGTGTGTGCCTCTACCCTAACAGAACAATGGGAAGGTAACCAGATAACAGATCCCTAACACAAGATAACATCTGCCTGGAAGATCTAAGAACAACACTCAATAGTAATATCCAGGTCCCACTGCGACACATTCAGTTACATTAAGTAGGAGAAACAACAGCCTGTCAGAAAGCAGTTCCATCCTAAAGTGCTGGCTCTTTCTGAAAAGCACATGACCTGGCAAATAGGGTTGCCACCTGGCCGATATTTTACCAGCCCGGCCGGTAGAAATGGTGGCTGATCCCAATTTGTATTATTAGGGGGAAAAAGATAAATATCTAGGAAGGTTTTTTCCAGAAAAGGTGGCAACCCTACAGGCAAAATGACCTGCACACCAATATTACAACTCAAAAAAAATACACTTGCTGGTTCAGGAATGAAATTTTAAATTGTAGAGTGAATTATTTTTTAGAAACAAAAACGACAGCATAAAAATCATGAATTTTTAGTCTCCGCTTGCGTTCTGTTGGCTGTGGACACTAGGTGGCAGCAGCGAGCCTAAGCCGAAAGGCTCCACAATCAGCAGCAACAAAAGGCACAGGGAATAGTAGGCGGCCCCTTTAAGGAAGAGTTGCTGCTGAGCCGCATCGTCTGCTCCCAGTGAAATGTGGATGTGCTGCAGCCTGAGAGCAGGAGGCAAAGGAGGACTGAAAGCTGCTGCAGACTGCACGGCAAGGAGAGGACCACACTGATCCACACAAGGAGATACAGTCCTGCTGCTGAGGGGTTTGCACGCTGCCAACTGCTTCTACTGGAGAGGGAATCGCAGCTTCACAAGTTGCAGCTCGCTGGATTGCGTTTCATGCGCTCGCTCTTACTTCTGGGAACGTGGAGTATGGACCAGTATGATCCCGGCACTGGCTACTGCTGCTTCTCCTGAGCTCTAGCGCTGGATTAACCCTTCACTGCTACTGCTGCTACTGGACTCCTGTCACCGGCTACTGAGTCTCATCTCTTGGCTGCACAGAGCGAGGAGCAAGTTATTGGCACTTTGGGGAAGTAGTGGGACCCCTGAGTCTCACCCTCTTCATTGGGATATATCTATACACGCAGACCTAGATATATATATATATATGTACATGCTGCTTATATTAAGCTTGTTGGAATTACAATTGTGGGAAAAGGAATTACACTTTATTTTGCTGTTATTTCTAAATCCTCTGGGTTTCTGTGGCATGAGATTAGCTGCGGGCACAGTTTGACTACAATGGTCTCGGAGTTGGCTCACTTTTCCCTGCTCTGTGGAATCATGTGTTTGACTTCAGGTAAGTGCCCATGGCTATCCCTGATTGGGATGTACCAGGTAATAGGGGGGTGGGGGCATTCGATTAATTAGGGGTAAGTCTCCATTGCGCGTTTTGTTTCCTCTGTATTAATGTTACTATTGAGTCTGGGGGTATTAGCCACAGAGTGACATGGGTGTAGGGTCACCGCTAGGGATGGGCAAATTTTTTCGCCTTGTTTTCCCGTGGAAATGACGCCCATAGACTTTAATGGGTGGCGGCAACATTTTGTCGGCATGAATTTTTGGCGAAACAAAACGGGTCAAATCCACCCAAGCCTAGGCTAGTGATGGGCGTATTTGTCCCGTTTTGCTTTGCCGAATTCCCCTCAAATTTCTGGAAATGGCGAAAAACTTTCGAAAGCAGCAATTTTGACGCTGGCGACCATTTGAGGCGTGCCTATTTTGTCCAATTGCATTAAAGTCAATGGATGCGTGTAATTTTTTCACTGGCGTCAAAATTGTTGCCGGCGTCAAAATATTCACTGCAGTTTATACGCCGGCGGCGAAACGTGGAAACTCGCGGCGAATTTGCGCCTGGCGAATAAATTCGGCCATCACTAGTCACTGCCTCACCTTCTTTAAAACCAGAAGCATATTAAATCCATATCCTGCATGCTGCAGACTACACTGCTTTCTGTGCAGCCGTATGTGTAAATTAACCGCTGATTTGCCAGGAAGCACAACGGTTCAGTTTCAAAGGTGGGAGCTCAGGTAGGATGCCCACGTTTGTTTTTTCACCTTCGTTTTTGGATGTCATGTTCCCTGCAGGGAGTTGTAGTCTTGCAATGCTACTATTTGAAAACCTCCTATTGAAGCAATTTTTATCCCAATTTCTAGCATTTGCAGAGGTAATATCCTATTTTACCATGGATTCAGTTTCCTTAAGGGTAAGTCCACACAGGGCGTTTTGGGGAGATTTGGTCGCCTGCCGACTAATCTCCTCGTTTTTGCGGCGACCAATCTCCCCAAACGCCTTCCCTGAATCTGTGCCGGCTAAAATGAAAAAAACGCGGCGGTTCGTTTTCCGAAGTCGCCTTAAGTTTCGTCACGAGGAAACTTCAGGTGACTTCGGGAATACGAATCGCTGCGTCCAAATCTCCCCAAAACGCCCTGTGTGGCCTGACCCTTAATGTGTCTCTAAATGCATTTATCACTAGCTGAACTGATCAGAGCTTCTGCAGAACCTCTTTGAAATATTCGAGGTTTAACAATTTGTATAGAGTATTAAAGGTAACAGTAAATTGAAAGCATTCCACAAGGGAGATCCTACAGTGTAGATGGTGGCACTTTAAGAAAGGCTGTCTCCCATAGACTCCATTATAATCAAATAATTCAAATTTTGAAAAATAATTTCCCTTTTCTCTGTAATAATAAAACTTGATCCCAACTGAGATATAATTAATCCTTATTGGGGGCAAAACCAGCCTATTCGGTTTATTTAATGTTTACATGATTTTCTAGTAGACTTATGGTATGAAGATCCAAATAACGGAAAGATCCGTTATCTGGAAAACCCCAGCTCCCAAGCATTCTGGATAACAGGTCCCATACCTGTACAGGTATTGGGATCTTTCATCCAGAATACTCGGGACCTGGGGGTTTCCGGATAACGGATCTTTCTGTAATTTGGATCTTCATGCCTAGAAAATCATATAAACATTAAATAAACCCAATAGGCTGGTTTTGCCTCCAATAAGGATTAATTTTATCTTAGTTGGGATCAAGTGCAATGTATTTTTTTATTATGACAAAGAAAAAGGAAATGATTTTTAAAAAATTGGATTATTTGATTATAATGGAGTCCAAGTAAGACTCCAGCTTCTGGATAATGGGTTTCCAGATAACGGATCCCATACCTGTACTTGATCCCAACTAAGATGTAATTAATCCTATTGGAAGCAAACCCAGCCTATTGGGTTTATTTAATGTTTTATTGATTTTCTAGTAAACTATGGGTATGAAGATCCAAATTATGGAAAGATCCTTTATCCAGAAACCCCCAGGTCCCCAGCATTCTGGATACCTGTATTAAATCACGAGTATAGTTTATTGGTTCCTACCCACAATCATTTTGCTGCTGATATTAAAATCCAACTGTATTTGACTCAGCGGCCCTGCAGCTGGTCCCGCTTTCATTGGTTTGACAATTTAACTTTAATTACAGGCGAGGCATTAAAAGAAAACCAATTTGAGGGTCTTTGCCCCCTCCAGTCCAGTATTGGCTTGTGCAGTAAAGTGGATTAGGTGTGCAATGGATCGTATTCCTTTGGGCATTCACATTAGTGTCATAATCCCATAATCAACTTTAATTACCTACTTAAAAGGTTGGGAAGAAAGGTAATGGGTATTTACCTCTCTCTCTCTCTCTGAGCATTGGGCTTTGTTGTGGACTTAAGACCAGCCCTGACCTGTTCTGGGTCACCCAAATGTTCCTGCGGCCGGAGCGGATCTTATTAGACCCAGCGATGATAAAACGACAGTAGAAATGTAGGCTGCGGCTGGGCTGAAATATTTCTGGCATTAGGTCAAAGGATACGTTTCTTTCTTTTTCATGTGTTTAAAATTAGCCTGATTATTACAGTAGATCAGCTTCAGTCAGGAGAGGCTGCTGGCATTCCTATTGACCACGTAAAGTAGCCTTAAATGGTCTTTGGCGGTTCTGGGGCAAAGCAGCCTGTTATTTAGGAGCTGTGCAACTGTGATCAACATCACAGAAATAAAGAACTATTATTCATATTCTTTTGTTTATATACTGTAGCTCCCATCACATTCACATCCTCTATGGTAAATGTTATTAGGAGCATAGGCGTCGTCAGGTCCGGACTGAGAATTATAATAGGCCCAGGCATTTCAGGTACACAGAGGCCCAATCAGCCCACATATAGGCCCAAACAACCTCCACCAGCCCACTAAATACTGACTTTATATGGGATCTTATAGCAGCGCCTCTGGCATTTGCCAGAACTCACAGATTGCCAGTCCGGGCATGGGTGTCATCTCTCCCTACTATACCTGCTATCCCACAGTCACACTCCCTTCCCAGAGACTATTATCCACTGTTACTATAGGCACCATCTCTCCCTACTGTACCTGCTATCCCACAGTCACACTCCCTTCCTAGAGACTATTATCCCACTGTTACTATAGAGAGTATTATCCCACTGTTACTATAGGCACCATCTCTCCCTACTATACCTGCTATCCCACAGTCACACTCCCTTCCTAGAGACTATTATCCCACTGTTACTATAGAGAGTATTATCCCACTGTTACTATAGGTACCATCTCTCCCTACTATACCTGCTATCCCACAGCCACACTCCCTTCCTAGAGACTATTATCCCACTGTTACTATAGGTACCATCTCTCCCTACTATACCTGCTATCCCACAGTCACACTCCCTTCCTAGAGACTATTATCCCACTGTTACTATAGAGAGTATTATCCCACTGTTACTATAGACGCCATCTCTCCATACTATACCTGCTATCCCTCAGCCACACTCCCTTCCTAGAGACTATTATCCCACTGTTACTATAGGTACCATCTCTCCCTACTATACCTGCTATCCCATGGCCACACTCCCTTCCTAGATACTATTATCCCACTGTTACTATAGGCACCATCTCTCCCTACTATACCTGCTATCCCACAGTCACACTCCCTTCCTAGAGACTATTATTCCACTGCTACTATAGGCACCAACTCTCCCTACTATACCTGCTATACCACAGCCACACTCCCTTCCTAGAGACTATTATCCCACTGTTACTATAGGCACCATCTCTCCCTACTATACCTGCTATCCCACAGTCACACTCTCTTCCCAGAGACTATTATCCCACTGTTACTATAGGCACCATCTCTCCCTACTATACCTTCTATCCCACAGTCACACTCCCTTCCTAAAGACTATTATCCCACTGTTACTATAGGTACCATCTCTCCCTACTATACCTGCTATCCCACAGCCACACTCCCTTCCTAAAGAATATTATCCCACTGTTACTATAGACACCATCTCTCCCTACTATACCTGCTATCCCACAGTCACACTCCCTTCCTAGAGACTATTATCCCACTGTTACTATAGAGAGTATTATCCCACTGTTACTATAGGTACCATCTCTCCCTACTATACCTGCTATCCCACGGCCACACTCCCTTCCTAGAGACTATTATCCCACTGTTACTATAGGTACCATCTCTCCCTACTATACCTGCTATCCCACAGTCACACTCCCTTCCTAGAGACTATTATCCCACTGTTACTATAGAGAGTATTATCCCACTGTTACTATAGACGCCATCTCTCCATACTATACCTGCTATCCCTCAGCCACACTCCCTTCCTAGAGACTATTATCCCACTGTTACTATAGGTACCATCTCTCCCTACTATACCTGCTATCCCATGGCCACACTCCCTTCCTAGATACTATTATCCCACTGTTACTATAGGCACCATCTCTCCCTACTATACCTGCTATCCCACAGTCACACTCCCTTCCTAGAGACTATTATTCCACTGCTACTATAGGCACCAACTCTCCCTACTATACCTGCTATACCACAGCCACACTCCCTTCCTAGAAACTATTATCCCACTGTTACTATAGAGAGTATTATCTCACTGTTACTATAGGTACCATCTCTCCCTACTATACCTGCTATCCCCCAGTCACACTCCCTTCCCAGAGACTATTATCCCACTGTTACTATAGGTACCATCTCTCCCTACTATACCTGCTATCCCACAGTCACACTCCCTTCCTAGAGACTATTATCCCACTGTTACTATAGAGAGTATTATCCCACTGTTACTATAGGTACCATCTCTCCCTACTAT
Source organism: Xenopus laevis (assembly GCF_017654675.1). Classification (NCBI taxonomy): domain Eukaryota; kingdom Metazoa; phylum Chordata; class Amphibia; order Anura; family Pipidae; genus Xenopus; species Xenopus laevis. The sequence goes on from NC_054373.1 coordinate 24,363,170, forward strand.
ACCTGCTATCCCACGGCCACACTCCCTTCCTAGAGACTATTATCCCACTGTTACTATAGGTACCATCTCTCCCTACTATACCTGCTATCCCACAGTCACACTCCCTTCCTAGAGACTATTATCCCACTGTTACTATAGAGAGTATTATCCCACTGTTACTATAGACGCCATCTCTCCATACTATACCTGCTATCCCTCAGCCACACTCCCTTCCTAGAGACTATTATCCCACTGTTACTATAGGTACCATCTCTCCCTACTATACCTGCTATCCCATGGCCACACTCCCTTCCTAGATACTATTATCCCACTGTTACTATAGGCACCATCTCTCCCTACTATACCTGCTATCCCACAGTCACACTCCCTTCCTAGAGACTATTATTCCACTGCTACTATAGGCACCAACTCTCCCTACTATACCTGCTATACCACAGCCACACTCCCTTCCTAGAAACTATTATCCCACTGTTACTATAGAGAGTATTATCTCACTGTTACTATAGGTACCATCTCTCCCTACTATACCTGCTATCCCCCAGTCACACTCCCTTCCCAGAGACTATTATCCCACTGTTACTATAGGTACCATCTCTCCCTACTATACCTGCTATCCCATGGCCACACTCCCTTCCTAGATACTATTATCCCCACTGTTACTATAGGCACCATCTCTCCCTATTATACCTGCTATCCCAAAGTGACACTCCCTTCCCAGAGACTATTATCCCACTGTTACTATAGGCACCATCTCTCCCTACTATACCTGCTATCCCACAGTCACACTCCCTTCTCAGAGACTATTATCCCACTGTTACTATAGACACCATCTCTCCCTACTATACCTGCTATCTCACAGTCACACTCCCTTCCTAGAGACTATTATCCCACTGTTACTATAGACACCATCTCTCCCTATTATACCTGCTATCCCACAGTCACACTCCCTTCCCAGAGACTATTATCCCACTGTTACTATAGGCAGCATCTCTCCCTACTATACCTGCTATCCCACAGTCACACTCTCTTCCCAGAGACTATTATCCCACTGTTACTATAGGCACCATCTCTCCCTACTATACCTTCTATCCCACAGTCACACTCCCTTCCTAAAGACTATTATCCCACTGTTACTATAGGTACCATCTCTCCCTACTATACCTGCTATCCCACAGCCACACTCCCTTCCTAAAGAATATTATCCCACTGTTACTATAGACACCATCTCTCCCTACTATACCTGCTATCCCACAGTCACACTCCCTTCCCAGAGACTATAATCCCACTGTTACTATAGGTACCACCTCTCCCTACTATACCTGCTATCCCACAGTCACACTCCCTTCCTAAAGACTATTATCCCACTGTTACTATAGGTACCATCTCTCCCTACTATACCTGCTATCCCACAGCCACACTCCCTTCCTAAAGAATATTATCCCACTGTTACTATAGACACCATCTCTCCCTATTATACCTGCTATCCCACAGTCACACTCCCTTCCCAGAGACTATTATCCCACTGTTACTATAGGTACCATCTCTCCCTACTATACCTGCTATCCCATGGCCACACTCCCTTCCTAGATACTATTATCCCCACTGTTACTATAGGCACCATCTCTCCCTATTATACCTGCTATCCCAAAGTGACACTCCCTTCCCAGAGACTATTATCCCACTGTTACTATAGGCACCATCTCTCCCTACTATACCTGCTATCCCACAGTCACACTCCCTTCCTAAAGACTATTATCCCACTGTTACTATAGGTACCATCTCTCCCTACTATACCTGCTATCCCACAGCCACACTCCCTTCCTAAAGAATATTATCCCACTGTTACTATAGACACCATCTCTCCCTACTATACCTGCTATCCCACAGTCACACTCCCTTCCCAGAGACTATTATCCCACTGTTACTATAGGTACCACCTCTCCCTACTATACCTGCTATCCCACAGTCACACTCCCTTCCTAAAGACTATTATCCCACTGTTACTATAGGTACCATCTCTCCCTACTATACCTGCTATCCCACAGCCACACTCCCTTCCTAAAGAATATTATCCCACTGTTACTATAGACACCATCTCTCCCTATTATACCTGCTATCCCACAGTCACACTCCCTTCCCAGAGACTATTATCCCACTGTTACTATAGGCACCATCTCTCCCTACTATACCTGCTATCCCACAGTCACACTCCCTTCCCAGAGACTATTATCCACTGTTACTATAGACACCATCTCTCCCTACTATACCTGCTATCCCACAGTCACACTCCCTTCCCAGAGACTATTATCCCACTGTTACTATAGGCACCATCTCTCCCTACTATACCTGCTATCCCACAGTCACACTCCCTTCCCAGAGACTATTATCCACTGTTACTATAGACACCATCTCTCCCTACTATACCTGCTATCCCACAGTCACACTCCCTTCCCAGAGACTATTATCCACTGTTACTATAGACACCATCTCTCCCTACTATACCTGCTATCCCACAGTCACACTCCCTTCCCAGAGTTTATTATCCCCACTGCTAATATAGGCACCATCCCATTCTATCCTACTCCCTAGTTACGCACAGTAGTACTATTACAGTAGTACTATACATATATATGCTGTTGCAGTTCCTGCACATAATGGCGTGTTATTGAGCATGGAGGAGCATAGGAGGGCCCTGAACAGACTCTTTTACTTGCACCCTTCCTCCAAAGCCAGGAATTAGTCAAAGACTTGTTACTAAACAAAGTTGAATTGACAACCTGGATGCATCCAATTGTCATTCCAACAGCAGGGACACGGCTTGGGGCAACAGGCTATTTCTCTGTAGTGTTTGATGTTTCCCAAGGTTGTAATTAGAGCACATTATACGGGGCCTACAGGAAACCATCCCCCACTTAACTTTTACAAAGAGATAATGCTGCCTGTAGAATGGGTAATCCTGTGTATTGTAACAGCGAAGGATACACTGAACATTCCAGATATATAATACCCCCTGGTTGTCAAGGTGTTTGGACTTTAGTTGGGCCTTTCAGTATCTTTCCCTATGACAAATGCTACACATTGGAAATAATCCTGTCATTGAGGTCAATGGGAATCTCCATAGAACATTTAAATCACATATTACAAACAAAAGCATTATGTAAATTCAGCTTTTTTACCTGCACTGGGTGGTAGCGAACATTAGTTTAGAGCAGCTTAGTTAGCCTTTAAAATTTAATTTTTTTTACTCATGACAATAATTTCACTAGTAAATATATATGAGATTGTTACTGAGTTCTTACAGCAAGAGCACAGGAACTGATAATATATATATATTTTAGTTTTCACGCTTATATATATTTATTTCCTATAGGGGAAATCGACCTTTAGCTGAAGTTTCCATAGATATCCCCCATGTCCGTAAACATGAAACATTCTTAGTTCCCCAGGTAAATAAATGGGTGTTTATTGAGTGAATGTGTAACTGAAGATTGCACTCATGTGCTGGAATGTGAATGCAAATTAAACAAGCTTAGAAGAAATAAATAACTTGTTCTCTAGTCTTCCTTTTGTTCCCTGGCTAATTTACTGCCCCGGATTAGCTTTAAATGACTGCATCACCCTCTGTGGCTAAAAGTTTATTTACATGTTTAAAGGCAATTGTCAGGATGATCTATAGAGGAAGGAAGGGTTAGAAGAGAGATGGACGACTTGGGAAGCCATTAGTTACTGTTTGAGCAGGGTTTAACCAGTCACTGAATGTTATCAAGGAGTCAGATTAGGGGTAGGCTCAAGCTAATAGGTTCAGAGATAATGTCCTACAATACAAGTGGGAATGAGCTCAAGTCTCTCAGGGCTGGATCCTCTTAAGGCAGGGGCGCACCAGCAGATTCGGGGAGATTTAGTCGCCTGGCGACTAATCGCCTCTTCTGCGGGGCAACAATCTCCCCCACCTGCCACCCCCCTGCCTTCCGCCTGCTAAAATGAAACATCGCTTTGATTTCCGAAGTTTCCTCTTGAGGCAACTTCGGGCGACTCAGGAAATCAAAGCGCCACGAGTGCCATTGCGCTGGCGTTTTCTCATTATAGCAGGGGGAAGGCAGTTCATGGAGATTGCTGCCCCGAAGACGAGGCGATTAGTCGCCAGGTGACTGAATCTCCCCAAATCTGCCCGTGTGCCCCTGCACTTAGGGAAGTGGCACACGCTGCTACTGGGGGAGATTAGTCGCCCATCGGCAAACCGACTCTTTTTCTTGCAACTAATCTCCCCTAAATGCCTTCCGCTGGTGGGATGGCACTCGGATCGATTCGGCTTTCCGACGTCGATTGAAGTTTCCTCGTGAGGCAACTTTAGGTGACTTTGGAAAATTAAGCGCTCCAAGTGCCATCCCACCAGCGATTTACATTCTAGCCGGCAGAAAGGCATTTAGGGGAGATTAGTTGCCCGAAGAAGAGGCGATTAGTCGATGGGCGACTTACCTCCCCCAGTAGCAGCGTGTGCCACTGCCTTTACTTGTAAAAAGGTGATATCAGCATTATCTGCCTATGTACAAAGCTGAAAATAAAATCTGTGGAACAGTGAACTAAAGCAATAGAACCAAGGGAATGATACACCCCAGCCAAAGTGTTTCCAGGAGGTAAAATTTATTGGGTTCAAATTTCATTTGACATATGTATAATAATAAGGTGTATACAGGCTCTAAAGCTAGGGACAGACATAGTGGATCTCGGCCTTCGAAGAAACAGACTTTGAATTCCCTTCCTCTGTTGCTCATACCTCCCAACTGTCCCATTTTTGGCAGGACAGTCCCGATTTAGACAGCTCAGCCTGCAGTCTACTTTCTCTTTGATCACTTGAACACTGATGCCAGAAAAAGATACAAAGTTTCTGAAACTTTATTAAAATAAGAGGCTTTTGGCAGAGAATCCAGAACACTCAGCAGCTGCACTTGGATACTTTTGTAACAATTTAAGATAAGCAAAGAAACAATTGTAACTATTTAAGATAAGCAGGTTTCTTGGGAGAACTGAGTCTTGCAGCTTAAAGGGCAATTTACTTTCATTAGCAAAACTGTTATAACACATAAAACATTGCACTAAAACTCCCAGAAATGTGTTTAAGCTATCATTACCAAATTTTGTAAAATAGACATGCTAATTAGGGGGTGTGGCCATAAAATGGGCATGGTCAAAAAATTCCCTCTTTTATATTCCTCTTTCCATTTTTTGAATGTTGGGAGGTTGTGGTTGCTCCATGTGTCAGCACCCATATGTATTGCCTCCGCTCCGGTGCAGACAGATATGGAGGATGTTTGTGCCAAACCGCTAGATTTTGGATTTTGTGCCGAAACCCGATTGTTTCCAAATAATCCAAATTTTTTAAAGTGATTTTCTTTTTCTCTGTAATAATAAACAGTGTCTTGTACTTGATCCCAACTAAGATATAATTAATCCTTATTGGAAACAAAACCAGCCTATTTGGTTTAATTCATGTTTACACGATTTTCTAATAGACTTAAGGTATAAAGATCCAAATTACAGAAAGTTTTGTTATGCAGAAAACCCCAGTTCCCAAGAATTCTGGATAACAGGTCCCATACCTATATATATATATATATATATATATATATATATATATATATATATATATATATATATGTGTGGACCCATAGATAGTATGGTGGTGTACAGATTGAGACCATTAGGATCCTTTAGGGCAGAGACAGACGAGAAGATTCGGGGAGATTTAGTCGCCCGGCTAGAATTTAAATTGCAGACAGGATTGCACTCGGAGAGCTTTGTTTTGAGAAGTCGCCCAAAGTTGCCTCACCAGGAAACTTCGGTCAACTTTAGAAAATGAAGGGCTCCAAGGGCCATCCCACCGGCGATTTAGATTCTAGCCGGCGGGAAGACAGTTTGGAGAGATTAGTCACCCGAAGAAGAGGTGATTTGTCCCCGGGCGACGAATCTCCCTGAATCTTCTCGTCTGTCTCTGCCCTAGGGTTAGGGGCACATTGGGCGATTGGGGAGATTTAGTTGCCTGGCGACTAATCACCTCGTCTTTGCGCCGGCCAATCTCCCTGAAGCCTTCTCTCATGAGGAAACTTCAGGCGACTTCGGAAAATGAAGTGCCGCGTGTGCTTTAGCACAGACGATTTTTCATTTTAGCTGGCGCAAGACAGAGGGACGGTGTTCGGGGAGATTGGTCGCCGCAAAGACGAGGCGATTGGTCGCCAGGCGACTAAATCTCCCCAAATCGCCCAGTGTGCCCCTACTCTTAGAAGGCTACCAGAACACGTGGCCCTACAAGAGATTTTTATGGCCCCCCTACACTGCTCGGGAACCCCACTGACTTCTTTGGACGACATCATTATTTTATTATAGTCTGGCCCTCAAACATGACCTTTTGTAAATCATTGACCCACTCCATGGAACCAGTTGGCCGGCATTGCCTTAGTTCATGAAAAGGTTACCTAAAACACAACAGTAAATAAATAAGCATCCCAACAAAATATCACCTCAATCCTTTCAGGGTTGGTCTCCATCCATTGATTTGGACTCAGCCGACAGTTTGGAAACTTCTGCTGCCTGGTTCATAATAGTAAGTTTGTGTGACCCCAGCAATCATTTGATAGGCTTTATTTGACTTTATTGTGCACATGGAGCAAGATGCTGTGGCGTTTCATTTGTTTTCTTGGTTATCACTCCGTGCGGGAGACTTGTGGCTGACTATGCCGAGTGATTGATATGTGATCCAGTCTTATCAGAGTTGGCTCCAGCTTGAAAATCCTGTTGGCTGATGACCCTCACTGCTATTTGAAGAAGGTCCGCAGCTGACCGGAAAGCGCCTCAAAGGCTGGGGTCATGCCAGGGACTATTGAACACATACACCTTCCTGTAGTTCATTCTAACAAATGTATCTGTGATATTTATGTTTAATCCACAAAACAGACCTCTAGCAAATAACCTTGTACATTAGACAGCTGCTAATACAACAAACATATATTTTGAACTACAGCTGCTTGCGTTCATGTGAACGAATGCTGCAAAAGGCGTTTTAGAAAGTTCTCATTTGACAGCCTGTCGGGAGATGACATTTACCAATCCCTGGCAGGCGTCACAAGGTTTACAAAATCACAGGCACTTTCTTGCTCCGCTCCTGTATTTATTCCTTCAAAACAAACCTGCACTTTTCGCTTGAGCTAAAATCCCCATTTTAGAAACAAAAAAAAAATTTAGCAGCAGCTACTGTCAACTTCTAATTGTACATCAGCTCAGTGGCATGCCTTCTCATTGTTTTGTTTTTCGGGGGAATGTAAGCCACACCTTGATTTGCTCTGGTTTCATTTTATTATACCCCCAATTTAGGGCTATTCCACTTTAATCATACCTTTTGGGGTTTATGCTTATATATGATTGGACACATATTGTATACACCCACCGTAGACGGTTACTTTTGTGCTCCCCTGTGTCCATATATATACGTGCTGCACGCCCCTCATTATGGCAGCTTTGTTTTTATAGAGTGCGGCATAAACCCCTCGAGTGTCGGAGTGATGTGTAGCACATTAATGTGCACCGGTTAGCAGGCCATTCAGCACTCATGGGATTCGAAGTGTAGTTGCACTGCTTATTTTCCACTCTCAATGCCATTCATTTATACGTAGGGAGGTTGGAGGACACATAAGAAAAACATTTTTCTTGTGCAGCTGGAGATGGCCGTGGCATAGGAATGCAGCTAGCTTCCTGGTACAGGTATTGTGCGAATTTACAGCACATTTGGCTATTTGCAACACGTTTTTTTTTTTAAAGGGAAACTACGATTGAAATGAAAACAAAAAATGTGGTCCTATTGGCCATCTGACTTGGACCCGATAACTTCCTCTGTCACTGAATATGCAGAGAAGTTGCCACAGTATCCAGAATAGGGGGGAAAGTAATAAATGTAATGTTACTTGCCTAGTAACCCATAGCAACCAATCAGCAGGCAGGCGTTTATTGGGCAGCTATTTAAAAACATCTAACTGGTTGCTATAGGTTACTAGACTAGATGTAGACAAACAGCTTTTATTTTAGTACCCCTTGTGCTATAGGATTGGGCCAGCAGGACACCTGGAAAAAACCTGGTGGGCCCCCGGGGGCCCAGACCAGCTCTCTGCTTGAAACCATTGGCCCTGGTCGGCCAGAGAGGTTTTGCAGTTGGGGCCTAACCCTAACCCCATTCCAACGCTCTGTAGAGATGATCACTATCAGCCAATAGAAACTTGTTTGGCCAGACAAGAGTCTTATAAAGAGATGACTAGGTACAGATGAGTATATAGGGTGAAGGGTCTGGTGGGGGATACCGCCTTCCCCACACACTTATCTCAAAAGGAAATTGCCATTAGCAGGTCTCACTGTTGCCTACCAGCAGGCCCGGGCCAACCCAGCCAGGCGCCCTAGGCAACCTGGCAGGCCACGGCGCCGGCTCAGTGCGCGCTCGACTGCACATGCGTCAAAGTTCGCTCCAGCGCGCATGCGCAGAAGCGCATTTACATGAAACTTTAGGATGGAACTGCTTTCTGGCAGGCTGTTGTTTCTCCTACTCAATGTAACTGAATGTGACAAAGTGGGACCTGGATTTTACTATTGAGTGCTGTTCTTAGATCTACCAGGCAGCTGTTATCTTGTGTTAGGGAGCTGCTATCTGGTTACCTTCCCATTGTTCTGTTTTTAGGCTGCTGGGGAGGAAAGGGAGGGGGTGATATCACTCCAAATTGCAGGACAGCAGTAAAGCGTGACTGAAGCTGCCCCCAGTCACATGACTGGGGGCAGCTGGGAAACTGACAATATGTCTAGCCCCATGTCAGATTTCAAAATGAAATATAAAAAAAAATTGTTTGCTTGTTTGTGAAATGGATTTCAGTGCAGAATTCTGCTGGACCCGCACTATTAACTGATATGTTTTGAATACGTTTTTCCCATGACAATATCCCTTTAAGAAAATTCATGCATTATAAGTAACATGTTAAGTTCAGTAGTTTTATCTTGCCATTTTGCTGCATACGTTTCCTCAGACAATGGATAATTGCATTTATACTGTCGTACCCCCCCCCTTATGATGTCATCGTGAAACAATATCTGAACCAGCCAAATGGTGATCTCCAAACATGTCTGCTTGTTAGGCAGGAACTAAAATGCCCCCAAATCAGCAACAATACTATTTATTTATTCCTCTGGAAATGCTGAGATTACGGCCGTTCCATCTGTATCTCTTTTTGCTTAATGGCTTGCAGATGTTCTGTTTGTTGTTCTTGGCATGCCCGTGACCTCTTTCATATCTATAATTGCACCAATATTGCCCAATATTTATAAAATCGCAGATCTTTACGTCGTGGGGAGGGTTTCCGTGGTGTCAGTGTGTATCCATTCTGAATGAGCGGGTCTGTTGATAGATTAATGACCGAGTATTCCCAAAAATATACCAATCAACGCTACACACTTGCATTTTTAAATGCCTCGGAGATAAACTGACAAATATCTTTGAGAATTCCCTGGGTTGTATGTGTGTTCAGATGACATTTTGACAGGTGGTTCAGCAAACAAACCACCCCCTTCCAGTTTCAATGAATGGTTCAAGGATAGGACAAGATATAGTTACAAATTAATGAACACGAGGGACAGATGAGTATGGATTTGTTTTTCACCAACTGCGTATAAAGACAGAGAACAACTGTGAAGCCAGACAAGAGTCCTTCCACTAAATTTCTAACTATCAACAACTTTTTAGCAAGTGTTCATTTCCTGAATCTCGGCTACCTCTGAAGGCAACCATACATGGGCCAATCAAACTCCCGACTCCGTCCCTCTAGACCAGGGGTCCCCAACATTTTTTTACCCGTGAACCACATTAAATGTAAAAATAAGTTGGGAGCAACACAAGCATGCAAAAATTTCCTGGGGGTGCCAAATACAGGCTGTGATTGGCTATTGGTAGCCCCTATGAGGACTTGCAGCCTACAGGAGGCTCTGTTTGGCAATACACAAGGTTTTTATGTAACTAAAACATGCCTTCAAGCCAAGAATTAAAAAACAAGGACCTGTTTTGATGCCATTGGGAGCAACATCTATGAGGTTGAGCGCAACATGTTGCTCACGAGCCACTGGGTGGGGATCACTGCTCTAGACTGAGCCTTATCTTACTCAATAGCCCATTTGTGATGGCCTAGTCCACCGATATCTGGACAGGTTGGAACATCCCGTTGGACAAGGACCACATCAACTTAATTGTGATCTTCTCCGGATGGATTTCCTAGGCCCAGAGTAAGATGGGATAGTAAACTTGGGTGCCAAGCGATCGGATAAGCCCTTCTCAATTCAGTGTGTTGGTGGGATAATCAGGTAAAGGTCCAGCTCAGAAAAGTTTCTGTATTGTGCACAGGTCACCACCTATAAGGGAAACATGGAAGGGTATGGAAGGTAGCAGAGGGTGGTTTTGGCACATATCTGCTAGCTTGCCCCATTGTGCCTAACAGATAGCTTTAGGCTAAATTCACACTTCCTTAACTGCTTATTATTTGCCAGGCCAGCGTATAGTTTTGGCCCATGACGTAGAATAGGCCTCAGCTTTTGTCCATTGACTCTACTAGCTGGTCTTTGGAGAAATCCTTACTGCCACGTTCACCATAGAGCACATCAACGGCCATTCAGTTGGCTGCTCATTACAAAAATAAAGCAGAACAGAGCACGGCCATAGACGTAAAGATCCACTCGTTTGGCGACATCACCCAACGAGCGGATCTTTCCCCGATATGCCATTAACGAGCATGGCTATATCGGTGGTAATCTGATTGTTCGGCCGTATGATGTGCAATGGGCTCCAACGGGATCGGTCAGGTCAAAATCAAACCTGACCAATCGACCAAAACGACCGATCTCCACCGGACGAAAGCTGTCGGCACTCTCCACACACGATCCGAAAATCGTACGAATCCTCGATTCGTACGATAGGATCTGTGTGTCTATGGCCAACTTAAAAGTTGATTTAGTTCTTATGTGCACAGCATCATTACCTCTGGTATTTTATTCTCTTCTCATTTACTAGGCATTCAGTATTCACCAGAAAGCTAAAAAAAAGAAAAGAAAGTAAGAGACGTCCATGTGAATAAGTCCTCATAATGCATTGCTGACCACCGTGAGATGTTTTTAACCAGTTTAGGAGTAGAACATACTGTGTTCTTGATGAGTAAGGTCAAGGGCACACAATAACTGTTTACACAAGTCAGTCAACCAAAAGGCAGTCTGTTTATCCCTGTGGAGCAAAGCACTGGCTCCAGCTGTCACTTGTTTGTGTTGTATGGGACAATAGTCCAGCCATAGAATGTATAACCTTACAAAATGTAATCCAGTGGGCCCAATTGCCATCCTTATTGGAAGTAAAATCAGCGGGTTTATTAAATGTTTCCATGATTTTCAACTAGACTTAAGGATGAAGATCCAAATTACAGAAAGATCCATTATCCAGAAAAACCCAGGTCCTGAGCATTCTGAATAACCGGTCCCATACCTGTACAGTCTTCCTATACAGTATATATATATTTGGAGTAGGATTAAATAGGTTCTACAGATAGGGGCAGATTTATCAAAGGTCAAGGTGAATTTTCGAATGAAAAAAATTAGAATTCCGAGCTATTTTTTGTGTACTTCGACTAGGGAATAGTCCTAATTCGATTTGATTTAATTTTAATTCGAATAGTCAAAATTTATCATGTACTGTCTCTTTCAAAATTCAACTTCGACTGTTCGCCGTCTAAAACCTGCCGAATTGCTGTTTTAGCCTATGGGGGACCTCCTAGAACCCATATCGAGTCAATGGGCGGACTTTGAAAAACCTATTCCATCGAAAACGGACCTATTTGACCAAAAAAAAAAAACCTTAGTCTTAGTTTCGGTTGGTCTTTTTGAATTCAAATTTCGAAGTTTTTTCAATTCGACCCTTGATAAATATGCCCCATAATGTTTTGATGTGGCAGCAACTTCCATTCTACCATTTGGCTTCTAGAAGGAGGCAGCATTTAATGGGAACACTAGGAAAAATTGTACGTTTCAGCTTATCTCTAAGCTCCATTTACTCTACATAACTTTACATAAACTTGCAGTTATTTTATCTGTGAAGAAATCAACAAGGCAGTGAAAATGTTTTGGTTAGCGAAGGAATGTGCCGTGCCGTGGATTTGCTATAGAGTGCGGAGCAGTTAGCAGATTCAGTCGGAACGGATCTGACATGTATTTTTTTTTGGGCACCAAAATTGAAATTCAGTTGTAACGAAGAGAAATAGATGTGGGAATAATGTGTATGCTTTTCATAGAAAGGCTACAATATGTCGTAAAGTCAAGATAAGAAAATGTAATTATTAATTAATGGTTTTCTTTTGCTTTCTTTTAGCCAGCTTCACTGACCATCAAACTCATTTCAGCCTTGCCTAAAACTCCATTGTTTTCATGGAAAACTTCTTTCTCTTAAAGGGGTTGTTCACCTTTAAATAAACTTTTAGCATGATGTAGAGCGTGATATTCTGAGATCATTTGCTATTGCTTTTCATTTTTTTATTATTTGAGCTTTTTATTCAGCAGCTCTCCAGTTTGCAGTTTCAGCAATCTGGTTGCTAGGGTCCACATGACCATAGTAACCACACATTGATTTGAATAAGAGACTGGAATATGAATAGGAGCGAGCCTGAATTGAAAGCTGAGTAATAAACAGCAGCAACAACAATATATTTGCATCCTTACAGAGTTTTTTTTTTTTTTATGTGGGGTCAGTGACCACTATTTGAAAGCTGGAAAGAATCAAAAGAAAAGAGCAAATAAAGAGAAAAAAAATAAAAAAAAATAAACAATTGTAAAGTTGCAGAGAAGTGGTCCATTCTATAATATACTAAAAGTGGACTTAAATGTGAACCACTCCTTTAAATTGGCCATACAACCATACAAGACTGCTGATTCGACTCCTTCTGAACGAATCAGCAGCTTATCTGCCTATGTATGAACCCTGTGAGATGGCCCATTACATAGATATCTGGCTGAAAATTGTGCCTTTACTATTGCACACCTGTAGCGTGAAGCCAGCATAGGTCAGGGCCAAGCTAGCAATGAGCCAGACACAAACAGCCTATTATGGAAAGCTTCAGTTGTAGCAGTAGCGCTGACAATTACATATACAGGTATGGGATCTGTTATCCAGAAAGCTCTGAATTATGGAAAGGCCGTCTCCCATAGATTCAATTTTATCCAAATAATCCAGTTTAAAAAATTCTTCCCTTTTTCTCTGTAATAATAAAACAGTAGCTTGTACTTGATCCCAACTAAGATATAATTAATCCGTATTGGAAGCAAAACCAGCCTATTGGGTTTATTTAATATACATGATTTTCTGGTAGACTTAGGGGCCCATTTACTTAGTTCGAGTGAAGGAATAGAGGAAAAAAGGTTCGAATTTCGAATGGTCGAATATGGCTACTTCGACCATCGAATGGGCTACTTCGACCTTCGACTACGACTTTCAATTTCGAATCGAACGATTCGAACTAAAAGTTGTTCGACTATTCGACCATTCGATAGTCGAAGTACTGTCTCTTTAAAAAATTCTTCGACCCCCTAGTTCGCCACCTTAAACCTACCGAAGTCAATGTTAGCCTATGGGGAAGGTCCCCATAGGCTTCCTAACAATTTCCTGATCTAAGGAATATCCTTCGATCGATGGATTAAAATCCGTTGAATCGCTCGATCGTAGGAATAGCGGTAAATCCTTCGACTTCGATATTCGAAGTCGAAGGATTTTACTTTGACGGTCGAATATCGAGGGTTAATTAACCCTCGATATTCGACCCTAGGTAAATGTGCCCCTTAATGTATGAAGATCCAAATGACAGAAAGATCTGTTATCCAGAAAAAAGCCAGGTCCTGAGGTCCCATATCTGTGTGTATATAGATATACATATATATAGTCTGCTGAAAACATATAGTTCCGCAGCGCTATGAACATTATCACTATCGCCAGCGACTAAACACTCATTACTGCAATTTTTCCATAAGAGACTGATTTAAAAGCTTCTTTCCACATGATATCTGAACTGCTCATCCAGGAAATATCAGCTTAGACTTTTACTGCGGCTCAAATTAAAATGAAAGCTTTCAGGCATATTTCTTTTTTTTTTTTTATTTTTATTCCTGTCCTGAGCAGCACCGGAAACATTCAAATATTAATCTGGCGGAAGAGAGGATTGAGAATCTTGTCTTTCTGTTACCTTCCAACACCCAACACTGGCTCAGGCAGCCTGGATTAAAAAAAAAAAAAAATGACATTTATTTAAGAACACAAATGGTAAAAATGATTTATTTTTGACTTCCCCCTACGCGCGGCTGCGCTTGAAGTGTCTGGTGATATATCCAATGATAAAGCTGTATGTATTATTCAGCTACATATAATATTTAAGCTAGGTTGCCTTCCTCGATTTATCTGCTCAGAACATTGTTATTGTGGTGTGTGGAGAAATGTATCGCCTTTTATCTTCTTGATTGACTCGGCGGCTTTTGCTATGTCGGCGGGAGAGATACGCCACCGAATGTAGGAGAAGTTTCGGGAAGCCCAAGAGAGAATTGCAAATTCATACTCTGATAACCCTTTGGACCGAAACCAGTTTTTTCTCTGCTTATAAATATGTTTTTTCTGTGCTACCTAAAAAAATAATCCCCGATATATGTATGGGGCCAGGTATAGGATCCGTTATCTGGAAACCCGTTATCCAGAAAGCTCCGAATTACAGAAAGGCCGTGTCCTAGACGCCATTTTATTCATATTTTTTTTCTAAATGATTTCCTTTTTCTCTGTAATAGTAAAACAGTAAATTATACTTGATCCCAACTAAGATATAATTAATCCTTATTTGAAGCAGAACCAGCCTATTGGGTTTATTTAATGTTTACTTGATTTTCTAGTAGACTTAAGGTACAAAGATCCAAATTACAGAATAATCCGTTATGCAGAAAACCGCAGGTCCCAAACATTCTATATAACAGGCTCTATACCTGTAATGGTAAAAGACGCGTGGCTTAAACGAAACATTGACAATAGAGTTCACCAGTTGGCCAATGGGGAACTCCACAGCTTTGTTCACTTGTACAGGTGTGGGATCCGTTATCCGGAAACCCATTATCCAGAAAGCTCCAAATTACGGAAAAGCTGTTTCCCATAGACTCCGTTTTATCCAAATACTCCACATTTTTTTCCTTTTTCTCTGTAATAATAAAACAGTAGCTTGTACTTGATCCCAACTAAGATATAATTAATCCTTATTGGAGGCAAAACCAGCCTATTGGGTTTATTTAATGTTTACATTATGTTCTAGTAGACTTAAGGCATAAAGATCCAGATTATGGAAAACTCCCAAGTCCAGAGCATTTTGGATAACAGGTCCTATACCAGTAGATAAAGTATGGTGATCCAAATTACGGAAACACCTCTTATCCGGAAAGCCCCAGGTCTCAGGCATTCTGGATAACAGGTCCCATACCTTGGACCAGTGAGTAAACCTGCATTTACAGCCAACTGAACTAGCCCCATACCAGGACTAGGGATAAGGCAAAATCTGTTGGGAAATAAAATAAGAAAGGGTTAAAGAGTTTCTAAATGGTTTCCCGGCATGTTTTTAGTCAAAACATGATTTGATCCTAATCTAAGCCCTGATAAGACAGAAAGATATCCTCCTTATTAAATAAATATGCAGGCCAAAAGGGATTTATCTCGATTATTTATTCAACAAGGAGATCCAACAATAAATATCCTTGTCAACACTTCATTCAATAACCAGCGGCAGCTCCTATTTCCTGTGACCGGTGATAAGCTTTTTCACATAAAGGAATTTTGCCTGCAATTCAATATACTGTATACAGGTATGTGACCTGTTATCCAGAATGCTCGGGACCTGGGGTTTTCTGGATAATGGATCTTTCCATAATTTGGATCTTCATACATTAAATGTAAACATTAAATGAACCCAATAGGCTGGTTTTGCTTCCAATAAGGATTCATTATATATTAGTTAAGATTAAGTACAAGCTACTGTTTTATTATTACAGAGGCAATCATTTTTTTAAAAAAAAAATTGGATTATTTGGATAAAATAGAGTCTATGGGAGACAGCTTTTTCGTAATTCTGAGCTTTTTGGAGAATGGGTTTCTGATCCTATACCTGTACTACCCAAGGACTTTGGTCTGGCCATGACACTTCTTTAGGATGGTGTTAGAAGATAGATTTTTCCTCCTAAGGGCAGAGACACACGTGAAGATTCGCCTGGCAACAAATCGCCTTTTCTTTGGGCGACTAATCACCCCGAACTGCCTTCCCGCTGACTAGAATCTAAATCGCCGGCGGGATGGCACTCAGAGAGCTTAGTTTTCCAAAGTAGCCCGAAGTTTCCTTGTGAGGCAACTTTGGGTGACTTTGGAAAACAAAGTGTTTCGAGCACCATCCCGCCTGAGAAGGCAATTTGGGAGATTAGTCGCCCGAAGAAGAAATCAAGTGCTCCGAGTGCCATCCCACCGGGGATTTAGATTCTAGTCAGCGGGAAGGCAGTTTGGGCAAGTTAGTCGTCCGAAGAAGAGTCGATTTCTCGAAGGGCGAATAAATCTTCCCGAATCTCTGCCTAAAAGTCCATTTTGTGGTTGCAGCAAAGACCTTACCCTTAAATTGAAATTCCATAAAAAGGAATCCAAATGGACTCCAGAGACCTCCTGAGGTTGAAGCACGGCTGGTGCCAAATAAGTATTTTCAGCCCTAACACTCTCCAGCTTGCTGTTGAGGTAACATGGACTTCTGATGCCCATTGCAAGCTTGTGCTGGACACCAAACGGACTTTTAAAATGCTGAGAGTGATCAACTGTCAAGCCAATTTGCCCCCTGTTGTACCTACCAGCTAAATACAGCACTAAGAACACACAGTTCCTTACTACAAGCTGCATTAGAAAAGTTAATACTGGGGTATAAGTCACTGATGGGTCCCATGGCAAACCAATTCAAATGGTGTACCATTCTCATTATTTCCTTTCATTACAATGTGCCCTTTGTAGAAAATAGCTAAGGCCACCAAATGCGTTAGCTTGGTTGGCAGCCAGTGACTGCAAGCTTTGCGCGACAGTGCTGTGCAAGTTCATTAGCTCTGAGGGTAGTTAATCAAAAGATTTACTTTAGTGTAAGTATTGGGAATTGCAGAGCTATCAAAGCAGCAGGTTTCTCGGGAGGGTTTACAGACCAGGAGGTGATGAGTAAAGTCGTTGTAAGAACATATTAGCAATTACATGTGAAAAGGTTAGTTAGCATTTATACTTGCAATGCCAATGAGACGAAATTGCATATTAAAGAACGATGAGACGTGAGGAACATGTTTATGTACTTCCTGAAACAATAACGGTGTCTGGACATTCGGGAGCCTTATTAAGTAATACAATCGCGTCTCAGTCCCCAAGAATGAAATCTCTACAATCAGTACTGCCCTGGATTAAACTTTACTGCCTGTTGGTATACAGAGTTTCATGCTGGAACGCTGGAAGAATAGATGATTTTTATGGTTACCTGTTTGAAGAACAAGAGAAGAATATCGGCTTGACCTATTAGAAGTAGTAAAGTGTCAACTTCCTTTGTGTCAATAAAGCTGGCACCCTGCTGAGATCAAAGGCATTCACCCTGCCCCCCATGCTCGGATTAGTAAAGTGAAGCCAAGACTCATGGCCCCGTGTCGCCAACAGTTAGGTGACACTTAAGCTTCATTGTTCTTTGATATTACAAAGTTTACGTCAACTGATATTTTTCAATGCATTGGAATGGTGGTTTATGGTTGTTGCCAACCTGATCAAAATATCTTGGAAAGTTATTTTTAATACTACAGTTCCCAGCATCCTCGGCTAAAGATGCTTGAAGTTGTAGCCGACACCACAGGGCCACTTGATCCACGACTACTGAACTAGAGCATTGCATGCAGGTCAAAGATCAAAAAAAGGTCTCACCATATCAACAATGAGCTTGAGCTGAGGGGTTAAGCTACATCTTCTGCAAAATCGGTGGCAAATACGTCACTACTTTACTTGTTAGCGAGATACTTGGCTTTATCTTTGTTCCTGTCATTCAAATGCGTGACTCCTGTCATAGTTGCTCCCCACTGTGCATAAGGTCAAGTGGCTTTGCCATGGTCACATCTGTCGACAACATGTCAACTGCTAAAGGAAAACTGGACTACCGAGGTATTAAAGCAAGTAGAGTAACTTGTAGTCTTCCACAGATCATTTCTTGAGTATACAAAGCTGCAACCGTCAGCTGCTAGGTTTTTATTTTAAGGAAAAGTGAATCGGCCAAGTTATGTTTCCGTTCAGAGGAACCTGAAGCTGAGACATGTTGCTGAACATATTTGTGAGAAGGTTCCATTAGACTGGAAGTGATGGTGGACATGTTGAAAGCAGGACTGTCAAACCATACTGATATTTTTAAAAGGGAATTTATGCATGGGCCAAAAACCATAGAGATGGTCCCAAGGACTTCTCTGAGGCCCTTAGAATTATGTTATGACACATTAACTAAATGCAGTATGCAGTAGAAGGTTGACACTTTTCTGTATTGAGCAGAATTAACAATTGGCTTTGCTATTACGGAAGGATAGAGTAGGCTGATCAGAGAGACAAAATGACTGCTTCCATAAATGTTTGGAGGTATTTTTTTTTATGATACTCAAGAGCCGTGAATATCCTGGAAATTACATCCTTATAATACACAAAAGCCATGAATATCTTGTAAATGATAGTCACCTAGGAGTTCCATGACATATATAAATATATGGTAATGAAACTCCTTTGTAACCTATAATATCCTTATATTTTAGCCATGAATATCTTGTAAATGATATCCTTATAAACGGTGACGAGTGATGGTATCAGTTCTAAAGTTGTGATGTCATTTTGGTCACATGACTCACTAAAACTTGTGTATTATAATTAAATAAAGTACCCTGTGTTGGAAAATATGAGGATATTAGAAGTCACCTAGGAGTTCCATGACTCGTTTAAATATATGGTCATGAAACTCCTTTGTAACTTATAATATCCTTATATTTTACAACAGGGGATACTTTATTCACTATATAAATGGTGCATAGTGATGTCATCAGTCATCGTTGCTTAGCATTGTCACGTGACTCGCTTAAACTTGTGTATTATAATAAATAAAGTACTCCCTGTTGTAAAATATGAGGATATTAGAAGTCACCTTGGAGTTTCATGACCTTTATAAAGGTTATATGGTCATATCCAGTCATGGAACTCCAAGGGGACTTATAATGTCCTGAATTTTACAAAAGGGGACACTTTAATGACTATATATCTGGGTTTCATGGTTCATGTTAGTTCTCATATAGTCACATCTAGTTCTTTTAATTGTTTTCTTGTTTTCTTGTTTTCTATATGAGAATGTTAGGGCATGTAGTTGAAAGCAGTTGAAAGGATACAGAGTTTTACATACAATGGAACAATACAAGCATTTTTTCACTATAAGACCCTTGGTGCTGGTTTTTGTTCAATATATATATATATATTTACAGAAAGCGGTACTCTAAGGGTTTTGAGTGAAAGATAAAGAGATATTTATTAAACTCAACGTTTCGATCCCCCAGATCTTCGTCAGGAGTATACAGACTCAGTTGTTAGTTGTATGTATACTCCTGACGAAGATGACTGTGGGGGATCGAAACGTTGAGTTTGATAAATATCTCTCTATCTTTGTGAGTGCCGCCTTTCTGTGCATATACATTTACCTTTTTTTGGCGGGCACCCAGGTATGTACCTGAGTAAAGGGTGTGCAACTTTGGAACTGTGAATATATATATATATATATATATTATATTTTAGTTGGGATCAAGTACAAGCTACTGTTTTATTATTACAGAGAAAAAGGAAATAGTTTTTAATTATTTGGATAAAGTGGAGTCTATGGGAGATAGCCTTTCTGTAGTTCGGAGCTTTCTGGATAATGGGTTTCCGGATGACGAATCCCATACCTGTATATATATATATACATATATACATATATATATGAAGGAAAATAGGAAATTTGCTGCACACTATTATTTTAACACCATGTAAAGAATTCTTCACATTCTTTACAGTTATTTAAAGTGACTTGCAGAATATAATGGAAAGAAAGGGGAAAGGCACAATACGCCAGATTGTGATTCAAAACATTAACATACCTGTTATTTTAGCACACAGATGAGAATAGCTTCTTAGTCCTAGCGCAGCACCCAGTTTGTTAACCTGCAAGTTGTTATTCCAGTCTGCATTGTGAGAGGCTTGCCTGGGAAATTTCTCAGCTGGCCTCAGGTGTTCCTGTATTAACTCTTTTTAGTCTTTTTTCACCTGAATATTGCTTTTTCAAGAGCTGTCAGTGTTTGTTTTTAATATATATTTTTAATTTTTTTTAATATCATTTTTTTCAATATAAATTTTACATTTATTTTTAATATATATTTAATAATATATCTTTTTCCTGATTTTTCAATCGCAGCATGTTTTTCATTTTATGTCACTGTTTAGCTGTTTTTCTATTTTCACTTAAATATGTTCACCTGCCCATATAGGAGGATTTTAATGAAGGTTTGGGGAAGCTAAGCCTAACTAACAAGAATGGACATAGATACAGTATTATTATAGTTATTTTTCCAGCAATGAGTTGTGCCTAAATCCACTTTCGTTAAAGGGATACTTCACCTTTAAGTCAATTTTAAGGGTGTTAGCCCACGCTCAGATTCGGGGAGATTTGTCTCCCGGCGACAAATCTTCTCTTCTCTTCTTTGGGGCGACTAATCTCCCCGAACTGCCTCCCGCCGGTTAGAATGTAAATCGCCGGCGGGATGGCACTCAAAGCGCTTAGTTTTCCAACTGAATTTAATTCGGTTTATCATGTTTTTAACAAATAAAAAAAAATTAAAACCAATTGCAAATTGTCTCAAAATATCACTCTCTAGTCTCTATATCATATTAAAAGTTAATCTAAAGGCGAACAACCCCTATTAAGGTACTTGTGCGCTGCTTGGTCCTTCCATTCCTAACTGAGCGCTGCAGAGAAACTGTCAGATACCACTACCTCCAGACCAGCCAGTAGCCCCAGTAACTTCAGAGCTATGCGTCAATCAACGCAGTTCAGTGGCACCGCAAGTGACGCCAACGAACACCCAAAAAAACAACACCAGACAGACTTCTAAAATATTTAGCACCTATGCACCTGATTTATGATGAAGCATATAAACAGTTGCATCCATTTTGGCAAAGTATATGCAGCTGCGGCAAGAGAGTTTCCCATTTTTGACTGCAACATCACTGGCGTTCTGGGAAAGTACAACGCATTATGGTCCAAGACATGCCGATTGCTCTCATAATTTCACTTTGCTCGCTGCCCCTCTGTAGATGCAGCCAAATATATGCTGCCACATGCGTATTGCTTTATGCAGCCATATGCCTATTGCTTTGGCTTCCTCCCCACAGTTTGGGTATGTCTGGATTATATAGTCCTCACTGAATATATACAGGTATGGGATCCGTTATCCGGAAACCCATTATCCAGAAAGCTCTGAATTATGGAAAGTCTTTCCCCCATAGACTCCTATTTATTTTTATCCAAATAATCCATATTTTTCAAAATGATTTCCTTTTTCTCTGTAATAATAAAACAGTAGCTTGTACTTGATCCAAACTAAGAGATCAATAATCCTTATTGGAAGCAAAACCAGCCTATTGGGTTTATTTAATGTTTAAATAATTTACTAGTAGAGTTAAGGTACGAAGATCCAAATTATGGAAAGATCCATTATCCGGAAAGCATGATAACAGGCATTCTGGATAACAGGTCCCATACCTGTACTTGATCCCAACTAAGATGTAATTAATCCTTATTGGAAGCAAAAAACAGCCTATTGGAGTTATTTAATGTTTACATCATTTTCTAGTAGACTTATGAAGATCCAAATTACGGAAAGATCCATTATCTGGCAAGTCCCAGGTCCTGGGCATTCTGGGTAACAGGTCCCATACCTGTATATCCTCTGTGTGATGGGCTCTCTGTGCATAACATTCATGGTGGAGAAATAACAGTACATACGCCTTACATGAACTTGTTAATTAGGAATCCTGTCCATAAAATGAGGCTATAGCCGTAAGGGGCCCTGGAGATGAAACAGTGATTAAATCTGTCTCAGGGGCACTCGGCCTTTCAATGCAGGTGCTGCCACTTTTTTTGTTTATAAAGTGATTAAAGGTGAGATTATTCAGACACTCGGCTGGGTGACTTTTACATATTTAACTCGGGGCCCCGCAAACAAAGAAACTCTTGTTTTCCAATCATTATGTTGTAGTAAATCACAGAGTATGCTCTACCCTTGAAGGAAAATGTGAGAACATGCTTGTTTTACAATAAATTACACACACCGAGGACTCTTCATTTGCATTTTGTGTTGAGAAATTGACCTCTCCTTTTCTTTCTTTCTTTTTTTTTTGGGCCCTTTTCTAGACGCAAGTAATTATTAACTATTAAGTATGTTGTGTCTGTCACTGCAAAGCCCCTTGGAAAGTTAATAGGTTTTAAACTTGTGATTATTACACCTTGTCAGCAGATGTATTTGAACAGGGAAAGTGCACAGCAGACAATAACATGCGTATTAATGTATAATGATGGAGTTAAAGGAGCAGTAAAAAAAAAAAATAAAGTTTTTTAAAGGAATGACAATATAATGTGGTGTTGCCCTGCACTAGTAAAATGGGTGGGTTTGCTTCAGAATCACAACTATAGTTTATATAAACAAGCTGCTGTGTAGCCATAGGGGCAGCCATTGAAGCACAGGATACACAGGAGATAACGGATAAGTTCTAAAGAATCCCATTATATACTACAGAGCTTTACTGGCATCTGCTGAGTATCCTGTGCCTGTTTTCCTTTTTTATACTTTGAATGGCTGCTCCCATGGCTACACAGCAGCTTATTTATATAAACTACTGTTGCTGAAGCAAACACACAGTACAGAGCAACCAGGACTTGGGGCTTACTAGTAAGGTGCCCTAAGGCAAGCTCCGCTCCCCTGTCTCTTTCTCCTCCCCCTGTTTCCTCCTCCTCCCTTCCACTACCCCTACCCTCCCCATACCCTCCCCTTCCGCTCCCGTAACCTCCCCTTCCCCATCCCATCTCCTACCTGCCCACTTCCTATCGGCACTGCAGATATGCAGGAGATTTTTTAGACCACACCCAGTCTCCAGTGCTCCTATTTGAATGCAGCTGGATGGCATGCCATCAGGACATTATATTTTCATTAATTTACTTTAATTTTTTGGTGTTACTGTTACTTTAAGGGGACTTGTTATTTAAAGGTTGGAAGTGGAATCCTGAAAGCTCTTTATAGGAATTTTGGTTGAATTGATCAAATTGATAGAAAAACATTACTAATTATGACATAGATTTAATCCCTTTTCCTTGAAGCTCAGTCGCTTTTATTCATGGAAAAGTGTCGGACTGGGACACCAGGGGCACCACCTTTAGACCAGGGGCCCACTCTCAGTACTATTATTCTTCCTCTCCTCACTCAACCTCCATTCTCCTAGTCTCTTTTCTTTACATACTATAATCTATTATTCCACCTATTTAGCTTTTTTGTTCTTATAGAAATAGGGAATGGCCATGAAATAGGCCAAATGTTTAGCAGCATGAGGGCCCACTGACACCTGGGCCCACCGGGAGTTTTCCTGGTAGCCCAGTGGGCCAGTCCGACACTGTCCTGGAAGATTTATTGCCAGTTGTTAATATTCAGTTGAATTGAACTAAATTGTTACAGATCAGTTGTTGCATTAATAAGTATCATTGATTACCTTTACTGATCAATAAAAATTGATCATTCGGTAATGATCAGTAGTAACTCTTCCTGTCACTAGGGATGTAGCGAACTGTTCGCCGGCGAACTAGTTCGCGCGAACTTCGACTGTTCGCGTCCGCCGCAAGTTCGCGAACGTCGCGCGACGTTCGCCAATAGGCGTTCGCGTCAAAATCGTTCGACCATTCGACCATTCGGTCGCTAAAATCGAACGATTTTCGTTCGATTCGAACGAAAATCGTTCGATCGAACGATTAAAATCCTTCGATCGTTCGAATCGAACGATTTTCGGATGTTCGAAGTTCGCGAACAGTTCGCGAACTGTTCCCATTTTTTGCCGGTGTTCGCGAACGGCGTTCGCGAACACATACTCGGCGGTTCGCTACATCCCTACCTGTCACTGATCGTTATCAGGCTTTTCAATACCAATTGAAATACATCAGCAGAGAAACGTAAAAGGGTGGTTCACCTTTAAGGTAACTTTTAGTACATTATAGAATGAAAGTAACTTTTTTTGAAAGAAACTTTTCAACTGGACTTCAATGTTCATTTTTTATAGTTTCTGAATTATTTGATTTTTTCTTCTCTCTCCAGCTTTCCCCATCTAAAAAATCAAATGCTCTTTAAGGCTACAAATGTATTGTTATTGCTACTTTTTATTGCTCACCTTTCTATTCAGGCCTCTCCTATTCATATTCCACTCTCTCCTTCAAATCAATGCATGGTTGCTAAGGTAATTCAGACCTTAGCAACCAGATTGCTGAAATTTCAAGCTGGAGAACTGCTGCATAAAAAGCTAAATAACTCAAAAATCACAAATAATAAAAAATGAAGACCAATTGCAAATTGTTTCTACATCATACTAAAAGTTAACTAATTTAAATGTATGCAGGTGGCCTCTTCAGACCATGTGAGGATACCTCCCAACATTTTGGAAATAAAAAGAAGGAACAAAAAATGTTGCTGCCCATTTGACCATGCCCATTTTTGTGCCACACCCCCTAATTGCCATGTTCATTTTACAAAATTTATGAAAATATTTCTGGGGTTTTAATCAATTATTACAGTTTTGCTAATGAAGGTGAATTTCGATTAAGCTGTGTTTCTTTTTCTGGCTGTTCAGTGCAGAGAAAGTCGGGACTTTTTAGTACAAAGAGGGACTGTGGGTTGAGCTGTCAAAAGCCGGACTGTCCCACTATAAATGGGACAGTTGGGAGGTATGCATGTTGGCTTATCTGCTTTGATAGATAATTCTCAAAAAAGTTTCATTTGGGAATAGACTGCATTGGTGCATGTGGTTCTCTCCCGAGATCAAATGATCGGATCAACAAGCTTTGGCCCAGCACGTAGGTGACCAATTTGGGCAAAGAACCACATATCGACAGTCCAGAGATCTTTATGTTTATTTCCAGCTTTAGGGTGAATGCACATGAGTCGCTTTGTCATCCAGGGACATTGCACTCTGTGCAGGTGATTTGTTGCACTTAATAGGAACATCCATGGGTATGAAACACCCTTAACCTTAACGCAACTTTTGCCCTCAACAATCTATTAACGTTTCCATTTCTGACTTGTAT
The DNA here is from genome assembly GCF_017654675.1 of Xenopus laevis. Taxonomy (NCBI): domain Eukaryota; kingdom Metazoa; phylum Chordata; class Amphibia; order Anura; family Pipidae; genus Xenopus; species Xenopus laevis. The sequence goes on from NC_054373.1 coordinate 24,388,672, forward strand.
CATTTGGACTTCTACATTTCTGGCAAAGTGGATGAGAACAACAAAACAGTCCTCTATTAAATCACGTGTAGGATAGGATTTTCTAGTGTGTACTTTATTATTGTGTAAATATACCCTTACACAAATGGACTTAACAAAAAAAAAATTCAATATATGAAATTGTTAAGCTCTCAGGTCATCCAAAACCTGATGTAACCCACATGGGACCTTGAGGTCATCAGTTTCACAGGCCTGCAGGTGGTGTCGCTACATGTGGAGACATTTTGCATCATTTATTGTTTCTGTTTCAAATTTCCTCCATGTTTCCATTGTTTCTTTATGCTTGACCCATGAACCCACTGAGGAGGGACTCTATCCCCCCTTCACTTAATGTGACAGGTGCTCACACCTCCCCCATTACCCTGTATAAGGTTCTTCAAACTCAAGCGAAATGAAGAAGTGAAGATGTTTTTTTAAAATGATAAGCCAGTTCTTTATCTGGAAACTTTTTTTTTTTTTAGAAAAGAAACCCTATAAATATGTAATATCTGTACCATGGCTTCTAGGATTACGGACAGGTCACTTACAGGGGTAGCATTTGGTTTGGGTGCAAAGGGTGCCATCTGGGAGGTAGGCGATGGAAAGGCCATTAGACTTCTTTAGAAACACTTAATTGTACGCTGAAATACATTGTATATATACTATTCAAGAGATACTATATGCAACCCCTCCCAGTTTAAGTCTTGTGGGATGCATTGACACATGCCTGTTATTTAGTGAGGAAGCTGCAGTGCTGACGTTAATTGCTGCCCATGAACCATGATGACCACGCTTGGAGGTGAAGCCAGCTTATATGAGGTTTCTTGTGATGTCTACGCTGATGTTGTGGGGACATGCCTCCTCCATCTACTACTTGTAGCCAATAATTCTTCTCCTGTAAAGAATCAAACTGGTTCCATATAAACTGCAGAATGTGTTTTAGATGTGGTCGTCTTGCTCACGTGTGTTCTCATCCACAATGGGAAAAGGTGGGAGTTTACAGTATTGTGTGGTGCTTTTGTGTGTAGGACTCATTAGTTCTCTCTCATTCTTTTCTGTAGGGGTTCTAACCCCATCAACACAATACCCAGTGGTAAAGTTTGAGGTAGGTTTTGTGCCTTCCAACAGGTTGGAGCAGGCAGTTTTGTGTGAGTGGGTTAAGCAAAAGCGCACACATTGTCTCCGTGATTAGGTAGAAAAGTGTCTCAGGAACTTGTGTTTGCTTTCTCTGTTTGCTTTGTATTGTAAGGTCGTCATCTATTCAGCCAGCAGGTAATTTTCTTCCTATTGAGCACTCGGCTAAGATTTCTTAAATTTTAAGGCCTTTCAATGAGGCTCCGTCTGAATCTCAGTCAATGGGAAGACGTTGCTAACTGTCAGCTGTGTCCCACCCAGTGCCTCATTTTTTTAACAGTTTGCAAGGTTCAATGTTCAAAAGTCACAGTTTGCCATATTTTTGTTTACCACTGCACTGTTTGTTTTCCTGGAATTCCAGGGATTGGTGAGCAACATGTTGCTTACAAGCCACTGGCCGGGGATCACTGCCGTAGGCTAACACCGATGTGGTGGTCTATACCCTTTTGTCAAGCAGTGGTGACAAGCAGGTAGGGGTGCTTCTGTGGCCACAATGCCCCATGGACCATAGACCTCACACATTCTTTCATTAAATAACGGTATAGAGAGAATATACGGCTTCTATAAACTGCCCCTTGCAAATACTTTTCACAATGAGTTATTGACTCTTCATCTGATGATATTTGTATTTACAAGGCCATATATAGTATATATAAAAATATATATTCTTTTTATTGGTGTTCCAGTACAATCACTTCTCAGAAGCAGAAAATGCCTGAAAAGAACCTTATTAGCGAGATGGAGCAATGGCCCTGGCCCGGCTTCTTTCTGTGCCTTCTCTGTTGTTATTTACTCTCTGTTTTATTAAAATAGTTGACAGCTGTTGCGTGAATTCAGCCTTGCCCGGGGCTTCTTATCCTTCGGATACGATGTGAAAAGTCTACTGGAAGGCAAGCACAATAAAGTAATATGTGTCAACGTTGCCTGTCAGTTACAATAATTGGATAAATCAGGCTGCATTTTATTGAATAATTAAACTTCTTGCCTTGATATTCCCTGATCCATAGTTTAGCACATGTACTTATTAAATATACATGTGTAACCGCACAAAGAGAACAGGCTATGCTGGCTGCCAAATCAGAAATAATCAATCAATGTCCTTTAGTTATAGTCTGCTACAGGAGGCTCCTATTGTAGCATTTTCTTTTAGAGGGGATAAAGATAGCAGAAACAATTAAATATAAGGAAACTTATGAAAATCAGTTATGGCCCTGGCAGGTGATTATCACAGCAAATTGCAGATGTCTCATATGTTCTAAAGCTTACTCTCCTGTATGTGCTATAACTATGGTGATTTTCATGGCCTTCTCTTCAAAACAATTACTGCCATGTAGTCTTGGCTTTTTTGTCCCGTGTCATAAGCTTAAAAATAACTTAGAGAAATGATAAAGAGTAAACAGTATACGGCAATTTTTCTTCACGGAGCAATTTTAATGTTTGGGAAGAATGCAAATAATTAAATAAATATAAAAATGAAAAAATGAAGGCCAAATGAAAAGCTGCTTAGCAATAGCCATTCTATGACAGTCAACTTAAAGGTAAACCACCCGTTTAATATCTTTCCCAGTTTGAAGACACTAAGGGGCATATTTATTATTATGTCTAAAATGAAACTCGCAGAAATAAAATGGTGTAAAATGCTGTGTAAAATAAATGGCGAATTTTTCATGGTGTGTCTTATTTTGCGCCAGATTTGCCGTCATTATTTTACATTGCTTCCGGCCAAAGTCACTCTTAGATAAAACTCACAAAAAAACTGACGCCATTTTTTACAGAGCAAAGCTTGGTGATTTCTGGTGTATTATCCTACCTTTTTTTTTACACCACATAATAAATATACCCCTATATCTAAGGGAACGGCTCGACTAGGGTTGCCTCCTTCTGACCCATTTAACTCCGGGCAGGGGGCATGCCTGTGATGCAATGGGAGAATCCAAGAAAAGGATTGCACGCTCAATTTATAAAATAAAAATATTTATTACATCAAAAAAAGGGGGGTTATAAAAATGCAAAAGTAAATGGTGAGCCCAACGCGTTTCAACCATAGTGGTCTTCTTCAGGGGCACAAATAATAATAAATCAAAAAGAAAAGGCACAATGCAATGCAGGGTGGAGTTGTGCCATCAGGGGCAGGGCTAAGATGTGCCGATTGGCAGACCGCCGTGTCAATCATAATTAGGGTTGCCACCTTTTCTGAAAGGTTTTACTGGCTGGTGGGGGGGGGCGGGAAGAAAAGGGGTAGTCTGTGCCATAAAAGAGGCAGGGCCATGCATCATCATGCAAAAAGGATGGCGGAGCCACATTGCAAGATGGCCAAAAGGCTGAAATAAAGGTAAGTTCTCAGTGAATTGGGGGCAGGCCAAGGGCTTTTTTTAAGGGTATTACAAATTTACCGGCAACTACATTGCCGGTAAATTTGTAATACCGGCCCCGGCCTTGGCAAGTGTTTTACCAGCTAGGCAGGTAAAATAACGGCCGGGTGGCAACCCTAATCAAAATTTTGAATTTTTGACCCGGAGAGCCCTTCAAAAAAATGGGTCAAAACCAGTCAGGTGTCAACCCTGGGCTCGGCTGATACCACCGCCTTTTTCTAGTATCCGTAGCTCTTATGCCTTGCGAAATACAATGTATTTAAAGTCTTTGAGGCACTCAAGCATGAAACAGTGTAGGAAACCTTGTTTCCCCAAGCCAAAACAGAGCATTTCATATTTGCTGACACAGGCTCTTATAGGGCGATGCTTCTGAAAAGAGCAGACTGCTTATGTTGAAATATCCGCAGCCATACAATAATCTCATGTGTATTTGCAAAGGCCACACCCCATTCTGTATTAAGCCAAAGACATCGAATGTAGAAAATGTTGGTGTGGTGAGCAACAGTCAGATGTAAAAAGAGTTGGGGAGCAACACAAGCATGAAAAATGTTCCTGAGTGGTGAAAAATAAGGGCTGTGATTGGCTATTTGGTAGCCCCTATGTGGCCAGCCTATAAAATTGGCAAGGGGTTGGTGATGTTGCTCTCGAGCCACTGGCTGGGGACCACTGCTTTTGACAATAATATACATGGTGTTCCATTTTTCTTGGTGTTCAGAAGCCCATGCCATTGCTCTACACAGGGGGTCCCCAACTTATTTTTACCCATGAGCAACAGTCAGATGTAAAAAAAGCTGGGGAGAAAAACAGGCATGAAAATGTTCCTGAGTGGTGTGATTGGCTATTTGGTAGCCCCTAAGTGGACTGACAGCCTATAGAAGGTATAGAAGGTGTGGCAGTACTTGGTTTTGATGCAACCAAAACTTGCCTCCAAGCCAGGAATTCAAACATAAACACCTGCTTGAAGGTCACATAGTGCAACATCCATGGAGTTGGTGATGAGCCACTGGCTGGTGATCACTGCTTTCAACAATAATCTACATGAGATATTTATACCAGTAGCCATCATTCTTGAAACCAGATTAAAATCCATATTTCTGCATTAAAAAAACTAGTTTATACTGGAGAATGAGAGCACTTTTTATTTTTGAAGAACTTTGGCAGTTGCAGGCCAAAAGGCTGAAATAAAGGTAAGTTCTCAGTGAATTGGGGGCAGGCCAAGGGCTTTTTTTAAGGGTATTACAAATTTACCGGCAACTACATTGCCGGTAAATTTGTAATACCGGCCCCGGCCTTGGCAAGTGTTTTACCAGCTAGGCAGGTAAAATAACGGCCGGGTGGCAACCCTAATCAAAATTTTGAATTTTTGACCCGGAGAGCCCTTCAAAAAAATGGGTCAAAACCAGTCAGGTGTCAACCCTGGGCTCGGCTGATACCACCGCCTTTTTCTAGTATCCGTAGCTCTTATGCCTTGCGAAATACAATGTATTTAAAGTCTTTGAGGCACTCAAGCATGAAACAGTGTAGGAAACCTTGTTTCCCCAAGCCAAAACAGAGCATTTCATATTTGCTGACACAGGCTCTTATAGGGCGATGCTTCTGAAAAGAGCAGACTGCTTATGTTGAAATATCCGCAGCCATACAATAATCTCATGTGTATTCGCAAAGGCCACACCCCATTCTGTATTAAGCCACTTACAGGAGATGTCAAGCGAGAAAACTAAACTCTGCCGTGTATGTCTTGTCGGCCGCTGTATGTGTTAAAGGGGTGGTTCATCTTTCAGCTAACTTTTTGTATGTTATAGAAAGGCTAATTCGAAGAAACTTTTCATTGTGTCTTCGTTATTTTATTTTTTGTAGTTTTCATTTGCATTCTTTTTCTGGCTTTTTCCATCTTTCAGCTGGGGGTCACTGACCCCATTTATAAACAAGTGCTCTGTAAGGCTACAAATGTATTGTTATTGCTACTTTTTATTACTGATCCTTCTATTCAGACCCTCTTCTATTCATACTCCAGTCTCTTATTCAAACCAGTGCATGGTTGCTATGGTAATTTGGATCCTAGCAACCACATTGCTGAAATTGCAAACTGGAGAGCTGCTGAATAAAAAGCTAAATAACTCAAAAACCACAAATAATAAAAAAAAATCTAAATCAATTGCAAATTGTCTCAGAATATCAATCTCTACATCAGTGATCAAAACAATTTCGGCATGCAACAAATTTTTTTTGACTTTAATGGGCGTCATTTTGCCAGCGGCGGCGAATTTTTGGCGAAACAGGTCAAATTCACCAATCCCTAATAAGGAGCCTTATTAACCAGAGTATATGTACCAATGGTTGCTGAAACTGCCATGTTGTTTGCTCTGAGGAGTAGAGGTGGAATTTCCCCAGCTAATGAAGCAACACCCCCTACCCTCAGTGGCAAATTACCATAAGAATTGTGATTCCTGTTTACATCTGCTCAAACAATGTATTTGTAGTGATGGGTGAATTTATTCACCAGGCGCAAATTTGCGGCGAATCCCTGTGATTCGTCTACGGCGATTAATTTTGCAAAACGCTGCGAAAACGAGATGCCGGTGCCGTTTTGCTAGTTTTTCGCCGTTTCGCTAATTTCCCGAATTTTTCGGCGAAGCAAACCACCCGAAATTCGCCCATCACTATGTGTTTGGCTTATGACACATTGAGCATTTTGCCTCCGAAAATGTTGCATCAAATTATTTTTTCAGTGTAAACACCATGCTCAGTGAGGGCAGTGTCATTTTAAAGCAAAGCGAAGAGCTAATTATTTTTTTTTTTGTCTTTAATACTATTTTTACAGCATATGGTAACATGCTACAGAGATCACAGGGCTTTGACTTATTAAATCCCTCCGTGACGCACCACCACTTGTAATCTGTCAGGAAGTGATTTTTTTTTTTTCTGGTTTCTTACAACTGTCAGAGGGAATTTACCGTCCTCTCCCTTTTCACACTGAAAAGAGCACACGGGAGGAACGCCCAGTCTCTATAGTCTGTCTGCGGCTGCTGCTCCTACTCATTCCCATCGGAGCAAAGTGCTGCTTTTTTTTGCAGTTCATTACAGGGAGCTTGACTCATCCTTCCCTATTAAGGGACCTGCGTCCCAATCATTAGGTACATGAGGACACTCATTTTGGTGAATAAGCAGGTCCTTAGAAACTGATCAACTATGAGTAATTCTAATTTTTTCAGCTGTTTTAGTTTCATTCACAGGGTTGGTTACCCAATATACAACCAGTGTTTCTTTGTAGACCAGGCAGGGCAGATATATCTTTGGCCCATGATTTTCTGCATCAAAGGAACCCACTTGGCTAGGAGATACTCTTGGTAGAATTAGTGTATTGAGTAAGTACTGAATTACTCCATGGTGCCTTTATTGTCTGATACAGGATTATGTCTGAGATTTCCATTTGCATACTGCAGAAGCCAAAGACATCGAATGTAGAAAATGTTGGTGTGGTGAGCAACAGTCAGATGTAAAAAGAGTTGGGGAGCAACACAAGCATGAAAAATGTTCCTGAGTGGTGAAAAATAAGGGCTGTGATTGGCTATTTGGTAGCCCCTATGTGGCCAGCCTATAAAATTGGCAAGGGGTTGGTGATGTTGCTCTCGAGCCACTGGCTGGGGACCACTGCTTTTGACAATAATATACATGGTGTTCCATTTTTCTTGGTGTTCAGAAGCCCATGCCATTGCTCTACACAGGGGGTCCCCAACTTATTTTTACCCATGAGCAACAGTCAGATGTAAAAAAAGCTGGGGAGAAAAACAGGCATGAAAATGTTCCTGAGTGGTATGATTGGCTATTTGGTAGCCCCTAAGTGGACTGACAGCCTATAGAAGGTATAGAAGGTGTGGCAGTACTTGGTTTTGATGCAACCAAAACTTGCCTCCAAGCCAGGAATTCAAACATAAACACCTGCTTGAAGGTCACATAGTGCAACATCCATGGAGTTGGTGATGAGCCACTGGCTGGTGATCACTGCTTTCAACAATAATCTACATGAGATATTTATACCAGTAGCCATCATTCTTGAAACCAGATTAAAATCCATATTTCTGCATTAAAAAAACTAGTTTATACTGGAGAATGAGAGCACTTTTTATTTTTGAAGAACTTTGGCAGTTGCAGGCCTTTCACTACCACGTTGAACGCCGACAACAAAATAGTAAACAATAAATGCTGGTTATGTCTGTGGTTTTTCCCTGCTTCGGGCACGTTCTCATACAGATCAGTGCTAGACTCAGAAGCATGTATGGTATGCTGTATATTAGAAGATTCTCACATTATGACTTTGGTTTGAAGCATCAGGTTTCCGGTGAAGCTCGTCTACTTTAAGATTTTCTCACAGGGCCCAAGTTCAAGAATTTTTGCACAGGGCAATAGGAAAGCTAAAAAAAACGATGTAAAAGGTATCAGTTTATAGTCCCCCAGCTGTTGTCGAATTTTGAGATTTATAGTTTAACAATAGCTAAGAGGGCTGTCATTTTGAAATCAACATTTTAAATTAAGGGCTTTGGAAAGTGAATGTTTCATACAGCAATGGCATGTTGATGCTGAGTGCAAGGAAAAATCACTTAACTTGTCGGGGATGAACCCTGTTTTAGGTGTAGGGCTCTGTTTGACGCACCAAAATGAACTTGTAGCAGGTGTTTTGATCGCTGCAATAGGTGGAGAGCAACTTGTAGAAGACAATCAAGCTTGTAGCAGGCATTTTGATCAATTTGTGGAGAGCTTTTTGTCGAAGGCAGGCAAGCTGGTAGCAGGCACTTTGATCAGGTCTCTGAGGAAGTATGTTGTTACGAAATGCGTCAGTCCTTAGGCTGCTTTGTCCTTTTAATTGAATGTAACAAATAAAGATGGATGTTTTAACTTCACTTTTTTTTTTCAAAATGAATCAGTTAATAGTGCCGCTCCAGCAGAATTCTGCACTGAAATCCATTTCTCAAAAGAGCAAACAGATTTTTTTATATTCAATTTTGAAATCTGACATGGGGCTAGACATATTGTCAATTTCCCAGCTGCCCCAAGTCATGTGACTTGTGCTCTGATAAACTTCAATCACTCTTTACTGCTGTACTGCGAGTCAGAGTGATATCCCCCCCTCCCCCCCCCAGTAGCCAAACAAAAGAACAATGGGAAGGTAAATAGATAACAGTTTCCTAACACAAGATAACAGCTGCCTGGTAGATCTAAGAACAACACTCATGTCTCACTGAGACACATTCAGTTACATTGAGAATGTAAAACAGCAGCCTGCCAGACAGCATTTCTCTCCTAAAGTGCAGGCACAAGTCACATGACAGGGGGCAGCTGGGAAATTGATAAAATGTCTAGCCCCATGTCATATTTCAAAATTGAATATAAAAAAATCTGTTTGCTCTTTTGAGAAATGGATTTCAGTGCAGAATTCTGCTGGAGCAGCACTATTAACTGATTCATTTTGAAAAAAAATTTTTTCCCCATGACAGTATCCCTTTAAGAGTGCTCCGCAACCTTTGGTTCTTCTTTGCAACTTGTCAAAGGCAAGCTAGCTGGAAGCAGGCATTTTGATCACTGCAATCGGTGAAGAGCAACTTGTAGAAGGTAGACAAGCTGGTAGAAGGCACTTTGATCATTGCAATCTTGGAGAGTAACTTGTGGAAGGCACAAGTAGCTGGGACAAAATCCTTAATGTTCATAAGCCTTAAATTGGACCCCGCATAATTGTATAATTAAAGAATCTGAAAACTTTCATATGTACATAAATATTTTTGCACTTTTCCCCTTGACATACAATCTGTAGCTGTACAGCACTGCTGAGGCCTCAAGGAGGGGCCCACCAAAGCACATCCTAGTCTGGAAGCTCGGAATTTCTCTTCAAGGGGAAATATTACCCTCCGTGCTTGTTTTAATTGCATCTTTAAATTAGACTTTCCTTCAGTTTAAGCATTTCGACACCCCTGGGAATCTTTCCATATAAATGTTCTCTCTCATCCCACCATCTCTCCCCAACCCCCTCTTTTCACCCCCCCCCCTATATGTTTAGAGTATCTCTATTGACTAGTGACGACAAAAGCAGAGGTGAAATCGTTTCGGAGAACTCTGTCTGGATTAATGGGCTTGTTGTTCATTCAGCAGTATATAGGGATACACTGAAAGGCAGCACTAAGTTGTGTTTAAGAGCAATTTGCATTAAAATGTAACCAAAAGCAGTGATAAACTCACAGACGTAGCAATTAACTTGTACAACACATTTCAGATGGCGTCATCATTGTTAACATGTGTTCAGTGGTGCATCAAGCAAACAGATGTGGGCTGGCGCACTGAGGAACGTAAATAGCACGGAAGACCTTGTCTTTTCTGTTTAATGGGGAATATATAATACGCGGTATTAGTCCTTGAGCCATTAGGGATCTCGCACTTTTTTTCCATTGTTTAGTCTCTGGCTACAGTCTCACAAGGAAGTTGGCCATATGGATTAAATTATTGTCAGAGAGCAAGATTCGGGATTATATTTGTAGGATGACAGCGATGGTAGGATGCTCGGTGTTAATACGCTGTGTCAGTGATATGTGGAACGGCAAAAAACATTAGACACAGAATACAAGATAAAAGCAGTTTTTATGGCATATTAATGTTGTGTTTTTTCCCCCTTTTGGAAGCCATCGAGCTTCACTTTCTTAAGTGCGCTGCTTTGTGCATTAACTTTTATTAGTTGCAGAAAGCAGACTTCCAGGGATATGCAAAAACCATTAAAGGTCACTGAAGTCTAGTACGCCTACAGCAGCACATACCTCCCAACGTCTTGTGATACAAGAGGACGACTCTTCAGTTGGTCACACCATCCATAAAAACTTTGCTGGACTCCAAGTCACTTGAAATATTTTTGCTTTCCTGTAGTGCCCAAAGCATTTAATAACAGTTGCTGAGGGGCTAATTTTAAGCTTAGGCCAAAGGTCATTGGAAAATCCAGAATGCTTCTAATAAATGCTATTCGCTGGGCTGTACTGATTTCACGCAGATTGCATTAAAATAAATTACTAAAGTGCCTTGTTTAGATCCTAGATTTTTCACATGATCTGGTCATCTCATTATACAATGCATAACAACTTTGATATTGGCTTTGAAGGTCTTCACAGGGCCTGCAGTAATCCCCAACCTTTTTTTTTACTTGTGAGACACATTTAAATGTTAAAAAAAAGTTAGAGAGTATGCAAAAAATTCCTGGGTTACCATTTTTTGGGCTGTGATTGACTACTGGTTGGCCCTGGTTGGACTGGTAGCCTACAGAAGGCAGTAAACTTGTTTTTTATGCAACCAATACTTGCCTCCAAGGCAGACATTCGAAAATAAGTACCTGTTTTGAGGCCACTGGGAGCAAGAGCCAAGGGGTGGGTGACATGTTGCTCACGAGCTACTGGTTGGGGATCACTGCACAAGTGCATACTAGGTTGTCTGCCATGGCTTTTTTGAAAAACAACTCTAGTTAGGAAATCACATTGGTGCTATATTCAAGAGTTGGTCATTTGCAGGGGAGGTAATCACCACAATCTATTCAATGATTGTGGTGCAGTGGTGGATTTGGCATCTGGTTTTGCCCCAACATTTCATATACCTATCCCTTGGTAATTGAAAGACTGTCAAGTACTGCTTAGAAAATGCCTCCAGCAGGGTTACCCATTAAGTACCTTTGCCAACAATTGTCCCTCTGGTTGTACTGTAACCGTAGACATATGGGAAGACTGCAGGGCAGGTTTCAAAATCCTGTTGGGGCAAGGACAGCGTCAGAGCGTTGATATGATCCTCTCCTAATGGCCTGCATTGGTGCTCGTTATGATCCGATTGTTGGCTTGTGGGCAATATGATCAGATAAGCCTGATATGGCCCAGCACATCGGTGGCCATATGAATGGATCTTCAGGTGTGTGGTCACCTTTAGGCAAAATAGTGCTATCACTGTGAATTTGTGGGGTCTTTGGTTCTTCTACACGGTTGTGCCTTGCATGGTGTAGTGCATGTTCAACAAATACAGAGTTGCCTTTAGTTGGTCCACAGAGGACAGAAGCCCTGGGCTTTGGAAGATTGATGGGAATTATAGGAGTATATAGCAGAGCACAGCAGCAACGTAAGGCAGGAGGTGCTTTATATCATCATTTCTGACCTGTCACACTTCAGCTTTTGTTGCTACTGAAATACAATTCCTAAGGTGCCCTGGGCCCCTAGATGCTTCTATGACTGTCTCTCCTAGCCCTTATCTGGCCCCCTATGACTCTTCTAGCCCTTATTGGGCCCCTTAGAGCTGTGATGGAGAGCTGTAAAATATATTATCTCTGGAGGACACTAGTTTTGCATCCCCTTCTCTAGAACAGCAGATCTCTTACCAGAAGCCTCTGGGGCAAGTAACCAACATGTGAATGCAGAGTTTTCAGTAAAATATTTGTTAGAGAGAAAAATAAGGGGGGCAGATAGAAATCTTTCCACTTCTTTAAAGAATGAAACCCTTCCCTGAGTTACGGGAGCTGATTCTAGATATGATGCATGGGGGCATTATATTTAAAGATACTGGTAACCTGAGAAATCAGTCTGAAGGTTGGACCCTCAGTTTGGTGGAAGGGGGGTTAGCATATTTAAACAGTTTCTTTTTAGTAACCCTACATCTCAGCAATTGTTCAATTCACAGCTTTCAGCACATTTTGTTAGCTGCTTAGTAGAGAGAAGAACAGCAGGCCTGTAATACGAGAAAAGCCTCTGCGCATTTTAATTAGTTTAAAAGCCAGCGATGGATAAAAGCTAGGATTTTGCTTCATTTTTATTTCACTCGGACTGATTTAAAGATGCTTTTGTCAACTGATCTGCTTTAACCTAGGCTAAGTGACCATCTATTTATAGGAAATGGCGGGGGCCTGCTTTTATTTGGGAGGGCTTAAAAAATAATAAAATAATTAAAAAGGGCTAATTAACAAGCAGTGAAAGCTGTGAGGCATGGGGAGTATGGATTCTGTGCATGAGAGACAAATCTAGTCTGGAAACCATTATCCTCCTTCATCAATTAATGCAAGCCTATTTAGGCACTGGGGCGTGCTTTATTATGATTAATTCCGCTTTACGGGATACCAGGGCTTACCCTGTTTATAATTCAGGTTAAAAAAAATAAGAAAAACATTGAATAAATCAGTTATTCTAGGCATATTCTCTATAGTGCTGTCCAACTAAGAGTCCTTTTGTCTGCTTGTTTGGCCCCCTACGGAATTGGCCTGTACTTGTACTCCATAACTTCTACAGAAACAGGGTTTAAAATAATTTGGCCCGTACAGCAAACCAAACAGACAAAAGCACAGAAAATGTTGGGCAACATCTGTTGTAGGCTACGTGTTGATAAGATTTGATTGTTATCCTTGTAATGCTTCAAGTCTGTATTACTGGTGGACACACCATGGACCACATGAACTAGCCAATGTGATCAAACAGATTCTTTCCAATCAGTCTCTGAATATCCATCTGTTTTCGGTCTACATGCACAAATGAATGTAATTTTGGATGAAAATGTCCAAAGTAGTGATGGGTGAATTTGTGAAAGGCGAAAATTCACGTAATGCATCGAAGCCAATGGCCATCAAAATAATTTTGACGCTTGTCAATTTTTGATGCGAGCGACAATTTTTATGCGCATTGTCCAAATGCATTAGTCAATGGGCTTACGAATAATTTTAACACACGTAAATTTATATGCACGTGACAATTTTGACATGCAACAGCTGGCTTATCTACGTTGAATTTTTGATGCAGTTTTGCCGACGACGAAACGTTGAATCCGTGATTTTATTCGTCCATCACTAGTCCAAAGTGGTCAACAAATAGTTTTATGGAAAGGTTTTCCTATATGGATAATAAGCCAATGGCATTTGCTGGTCACTTGTTTCAAAGAAAACATTTGATTGGTCTAGGTTACTGGTGGACCAGGACAGACTTTTCAGCTAAGAACCACATGATTTAGCCAATGGGTCTACATGCACAAATAAATGTCATTTTGGATGACAATGTCCGAAGTAGTCAGACATTATCATTTAGTTGACAGTTAACTAAATTGACATTTCGTTTTAGGGTAAGGTTTCCCCCTAAGGATAATAAGCAGATGGCATTTTCTGGTCACATTCGATTGGTTGTTGTAATGAGACCAGGTGCAAACTGTGCATCTTTTACTCCTGTGTTCTAGATTAGTAGCTCTTACAGATATAGATGCAGTGCACTCCAATTGTCATTTTATGATAATTTGGACAACTCTACTGAGATTTCACATTTTTACAATCAAGTAACAGTAAATCAGCTGACTCTTAAACAAACATCTGCACCCCTCCCCCATCTAAAAAGCCAACATTCAGTTGGCTCATTGGTAGACCTAGACTTTGAAGGACCCTTGTGGAATACAGCGGTATTGGCCTCTCTTCCTCAGTCCACAAGAAAACTTTAGTACATTATACTATAATACATGGCTTCAACCTAGAATCAGATCTTCAATGACAACCCGAGTGGTTTCTTGTAGAAGATCTGAGAATATCAAGAGCTGGATAGTCTATTTGTATTAGTGCACCTTTTAATCCATGTGTAGTCCTAGACAGTTGGACCTCATGAATATTTGGCATGCACATGGCTATCTCTTTGCATGAAGATGTATGCATTTCTATGTTACAGAACATTTATTTTCTGAATCCTAGTTAGACATAATTAAATAACTGCACAGTGTGCTCTTATACATAAAGACATGGTAAATAATCTCCAGGGGACTGCCCAATCGGACACTTTTTGTCTTTTAAAACAACCTAATTTTTGACCCTTAGGGCAGAGACACACACTCAGATTCGGGGAGATTAGTCGCCCAGCGACAAATCTCGTCTTCGGGATGACTAATCTCCCCGAACTGCCTCCCGCCGGCTAGAATGTAAATCGCCGGCGGGATGGCAATCGGTGTGCTTTGTTTTCTGAAGTTGCCTCACGACCTGACCCTTAGGGCAGAGGCACGCGCTCAGATTCGGGGAGATTAGTCGCCCATCGACGAATCTCCTCGTCTTCGAGGAGACTAATTTCCACAAACTGCCTCCCACCGGCTAGAAAGTAAATCGTAGGAGGGATGGCAATTGGTACACTTCGTTTTCCGAAGTTGCCTCACGAGAAAACTTCGGGTGACTTCGGAAAACGAATCACTCCGAGTACCATCCCACCAGCGATTTAGATTCTAGCCGGCGTGAGGCAGTTTGGGGAGATTATTTACGCTATGGGCATTAATTTACTTTAACGGTTTTACTTTAATAATTTTTAAGGAGGCAAAAAAATCCACAGACCAAGAGTCATTGAGAAGCTGGCAACTAATTACTATCATTTGCTTCTCAGACTAGAACACTTAGCTAAGACCTGTCATCAGACGGGCTAAAGGTTCTAATTAATAGTAAGACAGATGTTGAACATGTCTACAAAGGCCTTGTGTTTGTACATGCGATGCTTGTAAGAGTTAATAGACCTCTGAACCTGAATTAGCTTACTGTCAATAGCTAATTCACTTGTTCTGCTGCTGCGGCCCGCTCGCTGAAAGCAAACACTTCTGACAGGTCTTTTTATTAGGAAACCAGGTAACGGCCTACTCTAAAGTAAATAATTGTAAGCGGCATTCTTCCCTGTATTTATGTGCATAATTATATCAAGCGCCTACTTCACTATTGAAATTTGCTTGAACGATTGGGAAATGCTCTGCTCACTGCATCAGTCATCATTTCTGCTTAATAAACGAGGAAACGGCATTAATATGTAATAAATATTTTATAAACATTAGCGTGGTTGAGTTGGCAATTTCAAGGATGTGAGAATTCACAGTGAACCATAACTGGGACTCTGAGTCTAGAATTGACTAATTATCTGCCTGTTTATAAAATAGATGACCAGAGAAGAAGAAAAATGGAACTTGCGGGCGCTTTATCAGATTCAAATATTCGGTTAGGGAATTGTTAAAATACGTTTCAAGTTTTTTTTTTTTAATTCAAATTCAGTTTTCGAAATGTATCATACACTGGTCCTTTTAGGAACTTGACTTTTCGCCACCTTAAACCTGCCAAATTGCTGTTTTAACCTATGGAGGACATCCTGGGATCAATTTGGAGTTGTTTGCAGCCTTCTTGACCTTAGAGTTTTTTTCGTAAAAAAAACCTCAAATCGAATTGTTTGCGTGTTGATCCTATTCGCCCGAGTACCAAAAATTCGATTTATTTTTTTTTTTAAAATAAATTTCAGTTGGTCAATTTCAAGTTCATGGGAGTTTAAAATAAATCCCATGAACTCGAAATTAGACCCTTGATACATCTGCTCCTTAATCATAGACAATCATGCCTGTGATTAAGCTCCTGAAACCCATCAGGGGTATGCACCTGAAGTGCTTGAAACGTGTCAGGCTTATGGTGCTGTGGTATGCTTTTAATGCTGAAATATAGATTCAAGTTTTTAACGAAGGTCCGGGCTTTCATTTTTCGTCTTCTCTGGTTATTCAATCCAGCTTGGGACACCAAGTGAATGAACCGCCAGCCTAATCTACAATTCCTAGTGGTGAGTCGGAGCAGTAACTGTTTTTGTTCTGATATAAATGAATCCAACCCCTTGGATGTTGTTCTCAGTGGCCTCAAAGCAGATGCTTATTTTTAAATTCAAGGCTTGGAGGCAAGTTTTGGTTGCATATAAACCAAGTGTACTTCCAAGTAGATCCTCCTGGGGCTGCCAGTCCACATAGGGCCTTCCAAATAGCCAATCAAAGCCCTTATTTGGCACCCCCAGGAATATTTGTGTGCTTGTGTTGCTCCCCAACCCTTTTTATGTTTGAACGTGGTTCGTGGGTAAAAAAATGTTGGGGACCCCCAGTCTATAGCGTAGGTGGTCAGAGTGTTGTATCTCACTGCTTCCCTTAGGGCAGAGACACACGCTGCTATTTTGGGTGATTAGTTGCCCAGTGGCAAATCGCTTCTTCTTCGGCCGACTAATCTCCCGAAATGCCTTCCCGAAATAGCAGCGTGTGTCTCGGGCCCTTAGTGATCTGTGGAAAATTTTTTGCCCAAGGCTAGCCAGAACTAGCAGCTCACATCCCCAAGTACAGCTAGCCACAACCAGCACATCCCCCTCCCCTGGTGCCGGGCCGCTGACAAGGTATCAGGTGTTACTGTATCCTACCCAGAGCTCTCTCTGTAAAAGATAAATAAGGGCACATCTGTAGGGGGTCCCTCTGGCATGCGGTGGGATGCAGTTGCACAAGGTAAGAAAAACAAAATACCCCCTTTTTTTTATTAGTGTGGAGGGAATTTCACCAGTAATGATCTAAAGTCTCTGCCAGAGAATGTTTTTAACTGTAGCCTGCTTGTAAAATCTCCTGGAAACCTTATAAAGTGCACTTCAAGGAGAAACATAAGCAGTGAACAGTTAGCTCATGGTGGAAAGAATATTTTGCACTATCTATTAACAGCTCATTTGTCTATTTATATATATATATATATATATGGGATCAATTATCTGGTGACCTGTTATCCAGAAAGTTCCAAAATATATTTTATATATATATATATATATATATATATATATATATATATATATATATATATATATATATATATATATATATATAATATAACCTTATTGGTGGCAGAACAATCCTACTGGGGTTACGTCATGTTTTTTCAAACATTAAGGGGCCGATTCATGAAGCTCGAGTGAAGGATTCAAAGTAAAAAACTTCGAATTTCGAAGTGTTTTTTGGGCTACTTCGACCATCGAATGGGCTACTTCGACCTTCGACTACGACTTCGAATCGAAGGATTCGAACTAAAAATCGTTCGACTATTCGACCATTCGATAGTCGAAGTACTGCCTCTTTAAAAAAAACTTCGACCCCCTAGTTCGCCATCTAAAAGCTACCAAAGTCAATGTTAGCCTATGGGGAAGGTCCCCATAGGCTTGCCTAAGTTTTTTTGATCGAAGGATATTCCTTCGATCGTTGTATTAAAATCCTTCGAATCGTTCGATTCGAAGGATTTAATCGTTCGATCGAAGGAATAATCCTTCGATCGTTCGATCGCAGCATTTGCGCTAAATCCTTCGACTTCGATATTCGAAGTCGAAGGATTTTAGTTCCTAGTCGAATATCGAGGGTTAATTAACCCTCGATATTCGACCCTTAATACATCTGCCCCTAAGTAAACATGTTTACTTAAAATGTTATTTTTTTTAGTAGAGTTAAGGTATGGAGATCCAAATTACAGTAAAAATCCCTCATCTGGAAAATATTCTGGATAGCGGTTCCTTTACATCTGTAATAATAATAACAAGCCTAACAACATCAAACTGTTGCTTTGCTCTGATGATTGCACAATAAGGATGTGCAGACAAATTGGGATCTGTGTGTATGTGTTTGAGTAGTGGGAACAGATCATTCAGCATAATCTCCTGTTGGTAAATAACTATAGCAGTTCCCACCCTTGATACAGACATTTATCTTGTATGGGTCCCAGACAGTAATAATTATTTATTTGTTGCCTTACTAGTTTGTTAGTCAGACATATATAATCTTATGTATCCCATGGTCATACCCAGTGACTCATTTCCCTATAATACCCATGAAGTCATGCAGCATTTATGGGGTGAGACATGCAGGACCAACTTAAAGGCATATCACACTAACAGTCCTACTGTCACTTTAATTAAAGGTGCCCTCTAGTGGGCAGATAATCAATATAAATGGCAGAATGTCTTTTGATTGAAACATCATTGCTGACATTAATGTTGTGTTGACTATGGAAAGAAAAGCCTACCAGCACATTCAGATTTCTCATTCCATCCCTGCTTACAGTGGCATAACTAGATATTTCTGGGCCCCACAGCAAAGAATTTTTCAGGCCCTCAAAATGTCTAGAGGGTTGACATTTATATGAATGAGGGCCTCATGGGGCCCCTTTACCTCCTGGGCCCCCCTGCAGCTACAGCTTCTGCTTCCTCTGTAGTTGGCCCCTGCCTGCTTAGTACAATGTTCTTTAAAGGGGACCCATCACCCAAAACATTTATTCAGAATCCTATTTTATCACATTAGTCAAGCAAAATGAACTTTAATTACACTGTATAAATTATTTGAATCTAGTTTCCTTCAGTCTGGGAATTAATAATTATAGCAAGCAGGCAGGAGCCATTTTGTGGACACTGTTATTAAGGCAAGCCTTGCGTCATCAAATAATCTTGTTTGTGCACCAGAATGGGGGACCTGATGTCCATCCCCACTGGTTACACAATAAAACAGTAAAGAGAACGGTGGAATGTGGGGAGAGCAGTGACATCTAGGAAGTGCTGAATGGAAAGTGAAAGTAGTTGTCTGCTCCGCCTGTATGCCTAAGGCATAGAGGAGGGGCAGACAATATTTGATTGACAGCTGAGATTTTTAAATGAGCTTACAACAGCTATGAATGCTTTAATAAAAAAATGAAATTGGATTTCATGTTTAATTTGAAAAGGACTTTTATTCTACAGCTTTTTGTGTCTGGGTGACATGTCCCCTTTAAATAAACAGAAATATGCAGTAATATAATAATTGTTAACTTGCTGAAACATTCATAGAAAAATACAATTTGCTCTTAATAGATTAGCTGTTTGGGAGGTGTCGGTTAGAGTGTTATCCTCGCAGGACAGACCAGACGCTTATGGGTGTAGATTTATTATAACAACTTTCTTAGGGGATTCTATCATGCGTTCAGTTATTTCGACTCTGAATTCATGATTATATAGAATTACAGACCTTCTCAGCTGGGATAATGAAAGGCAAACCGGCAGAAGGAAACACGGATGAAGATAAAATGAGGAGTACAAATCTGATTCATATTGAGTGTATTAAATCTGCAGTTTCTGTTTCCTCCGGTGCATGATGTCAGCGCCTTGGACTTGAGTTTATGACTGGATCTTCTCACCTCTGGGACTCCGCTGGTGGGGATGTTTCATATCTCTCCTACAGTTCTTTATCTCTGAATAATGTCTTTTAAATTAGCGTCTATAGCTTGGACAATTGGGACATTGTAAACAGAAACAAGAATAAATAGACAGAGTTTATTCTCTGAGGAACTGGATAAAGAAAAGGCTTGGAGTCAGATGTGGAAGCCGGCACTATATCCTTCTTTTAATAAACTTGCCTTATGTCTTTCTGTCCTAGCTGAAGGACTGTAGGCCAGATGTGTCCATCCAAGGCATGTAATGGCCCCCCACATTCCTATCTGCCCAGAAAACCTGTTTTATACCAGATAATCAGCTCATTAAATAAAAGATGGTGGACAATGTTGCTTTAAATGAGAAGGAAAGCTACGGAGACATTTTATTGCCAATAGATTAGCTGCAATAGTGCAAGCTAGAATGCTATATTTATTCTGTAGAATGTTTTACCATACCTGAGTAAAAAGCTATAGAAGCTCTATGTTTGTTTAGGGTAGCAGCTGCCGTATTAGCTTGTTGTGACATAACTTCCTGCCTGAGTCTCTCCCTGCTCACTCATAGCTCTGGGCTCAGATTGCAGCAGAGAGGGGAGAAGGGAGGGGGTAAGAGAGAGAGAGGAGCAGACTGAGCATGCTCAAGCCCGGGCCCTGGAGGTTTAAGATGAAAACAGGAAGTCTGATACAGAAGCCCATGAGTACACAATAGAAGGAAAGAAATGTGGTGTTTCTTTTGACAGAGGACTCAGAGCAGCACTACTTTGAGGGTTTACTGGTATATTTAGGTGGATCTTTCTGATAAGGCTTACTTAATTGTAACCTTTCCTTCTCCATTAAAAGAATGAATATAAAGCTTTTCCAAACTTTGGCTCCCAATCGGGTAAGTGGGTAATTGGGTCATAGACCAGTAATAGATTTGACAGATTTTCTCAACATTTTTAACCTTTCAAGACCTGCTGAATAATTGGGGTCACTAAATTGGTACATGCTCACCTACGTAGGGACAATTTGTAGAAGATCTTGTATTGGTGCCATATATTGTGGGACAGTTATGCATTGCGGACTCAAAAAAGGAACAAGTCTTGAAGGAAAGTGATGTTTCTGGTTGGTTGGTGGCAGAAATAAGTGTGGATGTGGTATGCATGCCACAGCTTAAATTGCCACCTTTTTATCATTGGATGGTGTGTGTGAGTTATAACACATTGTAAAATTTCTTATGGGGGGAATATGGAGGAAATGTATTTCCCATGCTTAAAGGAATTGTTCAGTGTAAAAATAAAAACTGGGTAAATAGATAGGCAGTGCAAAATAAAACACATTTCTAATATAGTTAGCCAAAAATGTAATGTATAAAGGCTGGAGTGACTGGATGCCTAACATAATAGCCAAAACACTACTTCCTGCTTTGCAGCTCTCTTGGTTTCCAGGCAGTAACCAATCAGTGACTTGAGGGAGGGCACATGGGACACAACTGTTGCTTTTGAATCTGATCTGAATGCTGAGGATCAATTGCAAACTCACTGAACATTTATGTCTGATGTAGCCCCCCCTTAAACTTAGTCACTGACTAACTCAGAGTTAGAGAGCTGTAAAACAGGAAGTCGTTTTCTGTTCTATTATGTTACACATCCAGTCACTCCAGCCTTTATACATTACATTTTTGGATAACTAACTATATTAGAAACATTTTTTATTTTGCACATTTCTATTTACCCAGTTTTTTTTACCCTGAACTGTTCCTTTAAATCACAATTAGCTTTGGTAATAGTATCCAGTACTGTCATGTATGATCCAGGTATTAAAGGGGTTGTTCCTCTGTAAAATAACTTTTTGCATGATGTAGAGAGAGAGATAGTCTGAGACAATTTGCAATTGGTTTTCATTTTTTATTATATGTGTTTTTTGAGTTATTAAGCTTTTTATGCAGCAGCTCTCTAGTTTGCAATTTCAGCAATTACCTTAACAACTATTTGTTGACTTAAATAAGAGGCTGGACTATGAATAGGAAAGTGCCTGAATAGAAAGATGAGTAATAAAAAGTATCAATAACAATACCTGTGTAGCCTTACAGAGTGTTTATTTATTTGATGGGGCCAGTGACCCCATTTGAAAGCTGGAAAGAGTTAGAAGAAGGCAAAAAAAAATAGAAAATGAAGGCCAATAGAAAAGTTGCTTAAAATTAGCCATCTATAACTTACTACAAATAAACGTAAAGACGAATCACCCTTTAAAGTAAAGACTTTATATTGACTTATTTTTCTATGAATCTTGAGTTAAATAAATTGTCATCGATTAATATATCTGGGGAGCCTTAATTTTTTGCACGGGAGAAGCCATGATGATGATGATGTCACCCCACCCATGGAAAAATGGTGGCTTGTTGTGCTATATATGATAACTTGAATGCTGCATGCATTTACAAAGTAAAAGAGTTTTTACAAAAGTAAAAAAGAGTTTGCACAGGATGTCTTGTTTGATATATCCATCATTGGTCAAAATCTCGTCAATAGTAGCAAAGAAATTACAGCATTAAAGTTGCTTAAAAATTTGGCCTCAGCTGCTCTTTTAGCACAGTTTTTTTCATGCTATTTTACACCTAAATTTAACACCCCATTAAACAGTTTTATAAATATAGGGGGTTTTACACAGTGTACCATGGCCCCTAGGCATTGCAGTTTCCATTTCTAGCATTGCCATGGGTTGTGTTTCATTTGGGAGTATAGCATGTGTCCTGATCCTAAGCTCCCCATAGTACATACTAATGCCCCCAGTGGGAAGTAATTAGCCTGCAGTTAGCCTTGATTCCCATACTGATCTAGTATCCAATAGCAACCACCCAGCAGCTGATAAGTGGTAAGCATTTATTGGTCAGCTGTTTAAAAACTCACATCTTATTAGTTGCTATGGGTTACTAGATCATTTTACCCCAAATGTGTGATAGCAGCCCTTCGATAGTGCCCCTCTGCCTTCCATAACAATGCTTAGTATAGTGTAATGATATAAATGTAGGACAGAGGGAGGAGAGCACTGGATCTGCGGTCTCATTTTACACGAACTAAATATTTATTGTCACTGCTCCCATAAAGCAAAACAAAGGAGAGATGGTTTCTATCTGCTCTGGGAGAGCTCCCTTTCAGGCCGGGCTCTCGTTGTAAACAATTCATGTAACACAAACAAGTGCTCAGAACCGAGTAAGTGTTCCTGGAAGGTAAAAGGATTTCAATGGGATTAATTAGGCACAGTTAGCCCTGTAGGCGCACAGATGCTGCTTGGTGTTGCCCAATGCATTCAATAGCTTTATTTAATGCTCAGCTGTACGTAAAAAGAGTCATCTGATAGATAAGGGTTGTTTTGCTGTTTTCTCCACTCATTTAAAGGGAACATTAACTTTTTAATCTTTTACAAGAAAGTGTTTGGTTTAACATACACTGGCTTGGTCTTGGTCTCATGTGTTTGATACCAAATGGTATACATCAAGTAAAAACAAACCAAGTGATTAGGGTTGGACCTTGGTCTTCTACACAAATTAGCTGCTTTGATTATTCGAGGCTGGTTATTCTAGACTTCTAGAAAGTGGGAAACTTTGCCCAGTGTTGACTTGAACCTTTCATGATTTGAACCTTTCATTTCTATTCCACTGGAGGAATTGGAAGTTTTTTACCATTAGATCAGTGGTTCCAAAACTCCAGGGCTAGTCCTTCTAGAAGAGCTCAAAGCTATAGAAAGAAGCCCAAATTTAAAGGTCAGTTAGGGAGAAATTTGGGGGTGAATGCATGTTTATCTTCTTAGATATGCCTGGAATTAAAAAGGAGTGTGTCTAAAACTCCCATGGTTTCGAATTTCTGGTACACTTTTGTTGGACCGCTGATCAGGCTTGAAGATAAAAAGGTCTGCTTCTAACAAGCCGGTTGCTACATTATTAAGCCATGATGTTTTCGACATTTAGGGGCAGATTTATTAAGGTTTGAGTCGTCTTTTCCATTAAAAAGTTGATTTTTTAGGTTATTTTTGAGTCAAAAATACTTTTTTTTGGGTTAAAAAATAAAAATGTGAGTTTTTTTTTTAACCCTAACCCTGGAAAAGCTTGAATCCCAAAATACACCATCTAAAACCCGTCGAGGTCATGTAGGAGTCACTGGCAGAGGTCCCTTAAACCATTTAAAGATGTTAATTGCCTTCATGATGTTTGAGTCTTTTTTGGAGGGTTTTGCCTGAAAACTCGATCAATTCGATGGTTCAAGTTTTTTTTCTTAAATTAGACACCATTCGAGTTGTGAGTTCATTCGAGGTATAAAAAAACTCTAAAATTCGACCTTTGATAAATAACCCCCTAAATATGAGGGTGGGAAACTGCCTTATCTTACACTTTTTGTTGCTTAGGGAATTCAGATGGTTTACCAGCAGAAATTTGAACTGATACCAATGCAAAGATAGTTTTGGACATTTTGCTGTGAGATTTAGTACGGGCGACATAACGTCTCTTTTGCCATGACCAATATTGCTGGTTCCTAGTGAACCTTTTTGTTTTTTGTGTAGAGTGCTCTGGCTTCCTAGAGATTTGTATTTACTGGTCAATGCCTACACTTCCTTTGGGTCTGAAATCAGTAGCCTGACAGTTGGAATTCTTGCAGTGTTTGTAACAAAGTGGAAGTCTCAAAAGTTCAACGACCTGAGGGAATGAGAGTTTTATGGTTTACACTTTTTCAAAAAAGACAGCCACAAGCTGCCCACAGTACAATTCACTGAACCTGAACGCTAGAATATGATTCCCACCACAGTAAGGCCTTGTAGAGTAGTTGGGGTTATTCTGTAAGCCAGAAGGCTGTGATTTGAGAAGATACGATATTTGCCTTCATAGATACAACTGGAACATCAGCCTGAGGGTCAGATTTGGTAAGATGTTATGATGTTTTTGGAACTGTGGCTGGATTTCTATTGTTTTGATACATGTGCTACTTTGTTGTGGGAACCCTGACCAAATTATGGGTATTGAGTTGGGGTGGTTGCTTCAAGTCCAAGTAGACCTACTCTAGAAGCTTTGTGGTACAGTTTGGCTGGGGTATGGTCATGCAAATTATCTCATCATAAGAATGCTCCCTTCAAATGACATTGGGGGTCTGTTGATTGTTGGACTATATTAGTTATTTTGAGGGCAGAGAGAGAGAGAGAGAGAGAGAGAGAGAGAGAGAGAGAGAGAGAGAGAGAGAGAGAGAGAGATTTACAGACAATTTTTTTCAAGGTAAATAGAATGAAATGTTTTGGCCAGAAAGACCCTAATGAATGGCTACAGATTTCTTATTGTAGACTAATTGTATCTGGTGGGAAGAACCCTTGACAAGAAAATTACAGGATTGGTGGTGGTTATGGGATTTGTATGAAATAGCAGTAATTGGTGGGCTCCTAGTCTGCAGACTGCACATTTAATTGGTTTACAGTCAGAGTTGAGTTCCCAATTTTTTTTCCTAATAATCTGAACATAAAGAAAGAAGAATTATAATTCTCCATGTCAAAGTTAGTGCCTCCCTTGGGCAGTTCTGTTACCAGCATTCCTGCTGTCAGTACCTCCTCGCTGCCAGTCAAGTGCCGTCTCGTTCTTTTGTCCTCCTTCGCTTCTGGCTCTGTTACAAGGTTTCCAAGTGAAAGGTCACATTACAGTCTGCATGGTCAGTGTCCGGGACAGGCCAGATACTTTATCTTGTATAATGTTGCTCTTTAGCAAGAATAAAGGCATTCTCTGTAGTCAGCCCCTATGTATGCTTTTTTAAAGGTTCCCTTAGTATTAAAGGGATTCTGTCATAATTTTTATGGTGTAGTTTTTATTTTTAAATTACACTGTTAACACTGCACATAATTCACTCTACCATATAAAATGTAATTCCTGAACCAGCAAGTGTATTTTTTTTAGTTGTAATATTGGTGTGTAGGTGCATCTCAGGTCATTTTGCCTGGTCATGTGCTTTCAGAAAGAGCCAGCACTTTAGGATGGAACTGCTTTCTGGCAGGCTGTTGTGTCACAGTGGGACCTGGATTACTATTGAGTGCTGCGCTTAGATCTACCAGGCAGCTGTTATCATGTGTTAGGGAGCTGCTATCTGGTTACCTTCCCATTGTTCTGTTGTTAGGCTGCTGGGGAGGGGGGGGAGGGTGTGATATCACTCTAACTTGCAGTAAAACAGTCACATGACTGGGGCAGCTGGGAAACTGACAAAATGTCCAGTCCCATGTGAGATTTCAAAATTAAATATTAAAAAAAATTAAATATTAAAAAAATGAGGAAACTTCGGACAACTTCGGAAAACAAAGCGCTCTTTGTGCCATCCCGGGGCGATTACATTCTAGCTGGCGGGAAGGCAGTTTGGGGAGATTATTTGCCCGAAGAAGAGGCAATTTGTCGCCAGGTGACTAAAGTCTCTGCCCTAAAAGTATGAAGATCCAAATTATGGAAAACGTAACAGATCTGGAAAAATAACGGATCTGGAAAACACCAGGTTCTGAGCATTCTGGATAACAGATCCTGTACCAGTGCATAAAAAAAGGAACTATGGTCTTGTTCCTGTGTATATAGTTGTGTATATGACCAACACAAGTAGGTAGAGAGAGAGCTGGATTGAAGGGGAATTTATTTCTTTGCACAGAGCTGCTGTATGAGCAGACATGTAAAACACTTCTGTGCGTAGCAATATGAAATTTTTTTTTGTGTATTATAAATTATAATTTCAGTGGGATATATACATGGCAGCGATTCATGAACAAGCTCAATATTAAGCCCAGGAATTCATTTAGCCATGGAGCTATATGGTTTTCCTTGTTCCAATTTATCTGTCAGCAGCATTTTAGAGAAATCATTTGAGTAGCGATTTCAGCCTTGGCAGTGTTGGTAATGAAGAGTAAATTGTTGTAATGAGCATGCTTACATTGTTACATAGTTACTTAGTCAATGAGGTTGAAAAGTAGGAGCCAAGTCCATCAAGTTCAACCTTCTCTAAATCCTCTCTCTGGTAATCCTGAGGAAGGCGCACAGCCCACTCCCCCGCTCAGCCAGACAGCTGGCAATTTAAGCACACAAGGGGGAAAAATATCTCTCCCCGACCCCTTAATTGGCTTATATGTTTTTGGATCCGTTTTTCTGTTTCATGTTAGAAAGTATGGATGAGCGGATCGTTTAGGTAAGATTTTAATTTCGGATGAATCATGAGGTCCATGACACGCAAATCAGTAACCATTGTGGATTTTTTTTTCTGTTGTGAACTGACTAGAATTATATAGAAATATCACTATACAAATTCTACTTTAAAGCGAAAGTTAATATATTAAGGTGAATCTGCGCGAGAAGATTTATGCAACTTCATCTATGAGTCTGAATGAAAGCAGCCATATTTAGTGCTCTGAAGAGTATATGTTCAAAAAGCTGTAAGTACAGTGGCCTCCAGTGGCCAAATTTTAAGCAAACCATCCCCTAGACGAAGAAGCACGAAAAAAGATTTGACACATTTTTATCATGTTTTCCCAAAACTAGGAATGCATTGAATTCACTATTTTGGATTCGTCGAATTAGGGTGGGAGAGGGAAATAAAGAGCTGCACATGCAGCGTGACAAAAAGTTACATTATTTTAAGGATTTGGATTCAGTTCTGCTAGGCACAGGAATTCGACTGAATCCTGCTGAAAATACGAATACTGAACCAAATCCTGGATTCTGTGAATCCCTACCTAAAACTGGCTAATAAATTATTTTCTTACTTTTTGTAGGGTCACGTCTTCGGCAAGAAGATTTCCCACCGCGAATCGTCGAGCATCCCTCGGACCTTATTGTCTCCAAAGGTGAACCAGCGACACTGAACTGCAAGGCCGAAGGGCGGCCGACTCCGACGATTGAATGGTATAAAGGAGGAGACAAAGTAGAGACAGACAAGGATGATCCTCGCTCTCATCGAATGTTGTTGCCCAGTGGATCACTATTTTTTTTACGCATCGTGCATGGACGCAAAATCAGGCCGGATGAAGGGGTCTACGTTTGCGTCGCAAGGAATTATCTTGGAGAAGCCGTGAGCCACAATGCATCGCTGGAAGTTGCAAGTAAGTGTCGTTTCCTGAATCAGATGCAGGAGGCTTCAATGGTGCAATAATACACCCCACTAATATGACACAGTCTTGGAGCCATAATGGCCTGACCAGCTTGCTCCACCTGTAGTTAGGGTTGCCACCTAGCTGGTATTTTACTGGCATGGCTGGTAAAAATTATGGCTATCCCAATGTTATTAAACGGGAGAAAAGATAAATATATAGGAAGGCCGGTATTTTTTTCCAGAAAAGGTGGCAACCCTATCTGTAGTTGATCTTTGGGAAGAAATATAAGGGATATACATGATAATACATATATTTAACCCATTAGTCGGATTTGATCTTTCCATGACATGTGTTGTCCGTTTTTAGAGTAAAGAAACATTGAACATTTGGCACTGGATATTCCATGTCAACGTCATAGATTCTTCAATCCCTGCATAAAGGGATAAATATCCAATTTCTCCAAACACTGTTTTCCTTTCTCTTTGTTAAAGCGGTAGTTCACCTTTAAGTTAACATTTAATATGTTATAGAATGGCTAATTCGAAGCAACTTTTCAGTGGGCCTTCTTTTTTATAGTTTTTCCAGCTTTCAAATGGGGGTCGTTGACCCCCACCTAAAAACAGATGCTCTGTAAAGCTGACCACAGACGCAAAGATCCGATCGTTCAAATCAACGTACAATCGGACTTCCCCATCTCCCGACCTTCCACTAACCATTCAGATCAAATAAAGTAGTAAAAGAACAGAGCAGCCGATGTTCTGCCCCTGACAGCAATCGTACGAAAGTTATGTACGACCAAAGCTAGTGACAGTCTCCCTCTGAAAATCGTACGATCGACAATACACGCAGAGAAATTATCCGCAGCCGACAGAAATCTTTTAACCTGTCAGATTGACCAAACGACCGATCTCCGCTGGACGAAAAATGTCGGGACTCTCCACACACGGTCCGAAAATCGCACGAATCCTCGTTTCGTAAGATCAGATCTTTGCGTCTATGGCCAGTGATAATAGTGAAGTTCCGCCACTAGAGTGAAATTCCGCCCTCTCCATTCATTTCTATGGGATTTTTATAGGCGAATTTATCAAAGGGTGAACTTTCACTTCACCCATTGATAAATACGCCTTTCAAAATCTCATAGAAATGAATTGAGAGCTGCGGATTTTCATTCTAGTGGCGGAACTTCACTCTTTGATAAATTTACCCCTAAGACTATAAATATAATATTATTGCTTCTTTGTATTATTCATCTTTGTATTTAGGCCCTCTCCTAGTCATATTCCAGTCTTTTATTCATATCAGTGCATGGTTGCTGTGGTAATTTAGACCCTAGCAGCCAGACTCCTTAAATTGTAAAATCAAAAACCACAAACGTAAAAAGCAAAACCAATTGCAAATTGTTTTAGAATATCACTCTCTACACCATACTAAAAGTAAGGGATGCACCGAATCCACTATTTTGGATTCGGACAAACCCCCAAATGTTTTGTGAAAGATTTGACCGAATACCCAACCAAATCAGAATCCTAATTTGCAGTTTTTACTTCCTTGTTTTGTGACACAAAATCACGCGATTACCCTCCCCATCCCTAATTTGCATATGCAAATTAGGATTTGGTTCGGCCTGGCAGAAGGATTCGGCTGAATCCTGCTAAAAAGGCCCATTACCGAACTAAATCCTGGATTCGGTGCATCCCTATTTAAAGGTGAACAATCCCTTTTAAGGTGGGCATAACTGGGCAGACTTTAGCTGCTGATTCAGCTCCTTGATTCATAGTCAGTGTCGGACTGGCCCGGCGGGACACCGGGAAAAAACCCGGTGGGCCCCGACCCTCGTGGGCCCCCGCCGTTCCAGACCCCCTCTAATAGTATAAACATTTAAAAAAAGTTTCCGGCGATGCGCATCGCAACGGCGCTTGCGCACCGAGAAGCGCCGCTCGCGCATGCGTATGGCTGCGTTCGAGCGGCACAGTAGGGGGGCGGGGGGCCCTGGACCAGCAGTCATGGTGGGCCCCGGGCCCCCCAGTCCGACCCTGTTCATAGTCGGCAGCTTATCTATGAGGCACACTAACAGGCCTACCCAAACAATACTTGGCCATAGATCAAGCTTATTGGTTCGATCCTCATCCTGATGACCTGTATCCCCATTATTGTGATGTCAACATTTGGCCCTAGGGCCAAATGAGTGGATTGTTTAATATATGGGCAGCCATGTTTCTCTCTATGCCCAATCTAATCTCTCTCTCTCTTCCTACCTTCCTCTCTATGTTGTAATCAAAGAACCTCAATTTCCTCAACTGACTTTTCCCATGATTTTACACTGTATTTTATATCACAAATGCTGATATTCTTTCCATGAAAAAAGTACTTTTTCAGCCAATTTTAAAGCCACGCTTCTAATACGCTCCTTGGAAGCAAAATGAAGGTTCTAGGTTATCTAGGGTATGTCTACTTTCCCAGAAAACTCTCTCTTAACCCTAGAGAAGGTGAGTGGAAAGCACTTTGCAGATTAGAGACATTCGGCGTACGCAATGTGAATAGTGTGTCTTTGTGTGCAAGTGCCGGTTCTCTTTTACTCAGCTGAAAAAGTGGATTGGCAGGTAGTCCATTAGTTTTGTCTGAGCGATTGGTAGGAGACAGGGAAACATCTCAGGGTGCGTTAATGCTTGCCATTCATGAGCAGCCTCTCACTTGTAATCTTATCAGGCTGACTTTGAACAGAAGTCGCTGGCATATTTAGAAACTGTCAAGTGAATTTGATATGTTGAAGCAGTGACTTTGTATTAGGCTGTAGCTCAGTACAAGCGGCCTGTTGTAATATCCGAGCATGCAGAATTGGTTTAGCATGTATGGCAGGCAGTTATATTCCTAGCATGCACAGGGGGGGAAAAAGGGGGTATTTTGTGCTTTGTTAATCTCATGGGACACTGAATAAAAGCTGGGCAGTGTTTTATAAGGGATAATAAAAATATGACATTCTTTTGCCCTGGAATGGAAGTACATTAACTGACAGTCATATGATAAACACTGAATCCTTTATGGAAGGAAGAACTAGAGCTGGAGAGGACAGGGAAACGAACAGGAAAGTATGGGGGAAAGTATGGGGGAATGGCCATTTACTGATTTTATCTTCTGTAGTAGCAATCGTAATTCACCACAGATTTCTTCTCAGTGTAGGCAAATATTGCAAGAAAGTTACCATGACTAGCAGTTGTATCAATTAATGGTGGAGAGGCTACACAGATTATGAGGGTAAAGGACATTGTACTTCATCTACTGACATGCTGCAGATTCTGCAACAGTAATGTAATGTTATTGCCATCTCTCCCTACTATACCTGCTATCCCACAGTCACACTACCTTCCCAGAGACTATTATCCCACTGTTAGTTACTATAGACACCATCTCTCCCTACTATACCTGCTATCCCACAGTCACACTACCTTCCCAGAGACTATTATCCCACTGTTAGTTACTATAGACACCATCTCTCCCTACTATACCTGCTATCCCACAGTCACACTCCCTTCCCAGAGACTATTATCCCACTGTTACTATAGACACCATCTCTCCCTACTATACCTGCTATCCCACAGTCACACTCCCTTCCCAGAGACTATTATCCCACTGTTACTATAGATACCATCTCTCCCTACTATACCTGCTATCCCACAGTCACACTCCCTTCCCAGAGACTATTATCCCACTGTTACTATAGACACCATCTCTCCCTACTATACCTGCTATCCCACAGTCACACTCCCTTCCCAGAGACTATTATCCCACTGTTACTATAGGCACCATCTCTCCCTACTATACCTGCTATCCCACAGTCACACTCCCTTCCCAGAGATTATTATACTCACTGCTACTATAGGCACCATCTCTCCCTACTATACCTGCTATCCCACAGTCACACTCCCTTCCCAGAGACTATTATCCACTGTTACTATAGGCACCATCTCTCCCTACTATACCTGCTATCCCACAGTCACACTCCCTTACCAGAGGCAAATTACAGTACTTCCCTTTCCATGTGCTGCACAAAACCTATTTTTAACTATCTATACTATTTTTCTGTAACTTTTTTCAACATACACATATTTAAAATCGTTTTACTCATATTTTCTCTGTGATCTTTTCTATATTCCCATAGTATAAGCTGGATCTCAGTGCCATCCGATGAGCCGTGTGCAGTTAGCATATGGTGGCTTCTCGCTCAGTATAAGCTGTTTTCTCCCGAGGAAGGTAAAGCCCAAGTGACCTGCCAGACATCTGGCCGCTCTTTTACCAGCAACACCACGATGACAGATAATGATATCTGCCTTATGATTAAAAGACTGAGATCTAAAGAAAGCCCCTTGCTTCTGTCTGATTAATAAAACCACAAGAGCAATGTGGCTTTTCCTTAGCATTCTATGTTTTATCCAAGATGTATATTAAATACACAGATACAGGGAACAATAGTAACAGATCTATTGATTGTGCCATTCTAATATTTCTTAGCTGAAATTATATATTTTTAGCCAATTATGGATTTATGTGCACCCCCAACAATGAACTTTCTAATGACAGCACATGTCTTACTTGTACTGATTTGTATCATATCTCAGTTAAGCCTATTGGAGGGATGAGGTTGTTGAGTGATTGATATATATACAGAAGAGCCTGTAAAATATTATTCTTATTAAACACCTGTCATGAAATCTGTGTGTTGGTGACAGGTTGTTGCCATTTATGTCAATGGGATGCTGCATAGGCGGGGAGCAGACCTTCCTCTTATGGCAGAAATACACTGGCAGTACCTGGTGTGCCTTTAACCTTAAAGGAATAATATACCCCCCGTTTGACTCAAGCTCATTCAATGGTCTTATGTGTACAATGAGCATAACCACAATCTAAATTTCCAAATATAAATAGAAATGTACATATTTCTACAGACACACTGTATTCCACAGATTGAAAGGAAACCATGATAGAATGTCTGTGTGCTCACTTGAACCAGTTCTCCTCCCCCCATAGGCTCACAGTGTAATGCAGCCCCTCCCTCACCTTGCTCATTGGGAAGTGATACAAACTTCTGCTTTCATAATGGAAAAAAAGATGAATGGGAGGAGTGTATAACTCTGTGAGCCTAAGGGGATTGGGAAATGTTTCAGTTAGATGAGAGACTATCATTGACTAATTCAAGTTTTTGGGTTGTTAACCCCAAACTCGCTGATTCAAGTTTTTCCTATTCAAGTTTTTACTTAAGGGAGGAACACCACAGTCAGTTTTGGGCGCGATCTAACGCACTGCGCAAAAACGCAGGCGTCAAGTCAGATGCAGTGGAAATAAGGTAAGCAACAGGAATGTTAGATGGTGTCA
This sequence comes from Xenopus laevis, assembly GCF_017654675.1. Classification (NCBI taxonomy): domain Eukaryota; kingdom Metazoa; phylum Chordata; class Amphibia; order Anura; family Pipidae; genus Xenopus; species Xenopus laevis. Next base: position 24,421,615 of record NC_054373.1, read on the forward strand.
CAGCGTGTCGCGTTGGATGAACGCTGTGACTTCATCCAACATTTCCATCTTTTGCCTTATTTCCGTTGCATCCGACTTGACGCCTGCGTTTTTGTGCAGTGTGTCGGATTGCGCCGAAATCGCCAGTGGAGATCCTCCCTAAATTAGAAACCATGAGTTCATTCGAGATATAAAAATTCTTATCCATACCTCCCAACTATCCTGTTTTCAGAGTACAGCCCCTCTTTTGACAGCTCAACCTGCAGTCCCGCGTTTGTACTGGAAAGTCCCCAGAGCCAGAAAAAGAAACAAAGTTTCTAACTTAATTGGCTTTTGGCAGAGAGCCTTGATTAGCCACAGCTGCAGATGATACTTTTGTAACAACTTTGAGATAAGCAAATAAGTAATTGTAACAATATAAGATAACAGGTCCCTTGGGAGAAGTTAGACTCACAGCTTAAAGGGTAATTCACCTTCATTAGCAAAACTGTAATAACTGAAAAAAAAACACAGAAATATGTTCAAACTTTCATAACCTGCCAAATTTTCTAAAATTAAAATGGTAATTAGGGGGGGTGGCCACAAAATGGGAGTGGTCAAAAAAATTGCCACGCTACCAGCGCCAACTTTGTTGTCGCTCTTTTTATTTCCAAAATGTTGGGAGGCATGCTCTTAACAATTGGCCATTAAGAAATAACCCACTTATTATTGGAAGTTTATATGGTGCTAATGCACCTTTAAGCATAAACCAAGCTATTGAATAGGGGGTATATTTTCCCTTTGAAATGGTAGGTGGGCTGTATGATTCAGCTGAGACTCAGTGTAGCATGCATTCTGCAGAACAATGTATTAACCCAGTAAGCACCAGAAAACAGGCAGAGAACATACTGCTGGCATTAAGCACTTATATATAGTTACCGTAAGTCAGTTCTTCTGCTGAAGGGCGAGTGTAATCAGTGAGAACTGACTGATAGAGTCTGGCCTGCTTGGAACTAGTTGCCCGGAGGCACTCATATGTAACAAACATACACATAGAAAACAACTATGTGTATTTAATAAAAAAACATTTCAATAGACATAAACACTGATTTGTTATAAATATTTACACTCTTTTCGCCCAAAAGATGAGCACCCCCTATTCCTGCCGCGGTCTCTTTGGATTGTGGGAATGGTTTGGTGAACAAACATCAGCACACAGTGAAATGTCAGTGGAAGGAGCTGAGTGGGTCCGGAGGGATCTCATGCAATGGGCCGTGCAGCACTCCCTTATTATCTCCATGCTGTGAGAGCAAACCTGCCGTGAGAGACATCACTCCGGCTGTGCGTCCTGTGCGCTCTAATTAAATGAAGGGTTTTAGCTAAAGCCTCCCATGCTCGACAAGGTGTGTAACATATAAAGCACCGGCAAATTGGCTGTTTTGTACCTGCTCTTGCACAGCATGTTGTCAAATACCCCTGATTTCTTATCAGTTGACAGGTCTACAGAGTTAAAGAAAAAAAAGTTAAAGGGAAGCTTAAGTGGTGTGCATATTTAAAGGGGAACTCCGGCTTCCAAACTAAAATGTGATAAAGTGGCCCACATAACACAGAAACCCTAATATACCATCACAGTTACCTGTTTCTTCCAAAAATATGAATAAATGCCATTTTCTATGAAATCCAGCTGTTTAACTGCATCATTTGAAATCCTGGCAGGGAAGGAGGGACTAAACACTGATGTTACAAATTGTAACAACTACTCAAATAGCTTACAGACAGCATGCAGGAACTACATATCCCACAATGCATTGCACTGTGATGTTCCTTTCCCTATTGAAATCACATGTGCAGGGAATTGTGGGGTTTGGAGGATGCAGGACAGCTGGCTGTTGATACAAAGTAACAGTAGTCAGCCAGCTCAGCAAAGTAGTCAGACAGATCAGCAGGAGAGCAGGGGGCTAGCCTTAGGGAACTGTTCCAAACCATTACAAATAATGAAAAGTCTACATATTTTTAAATTGATGTATATTGCAAAGTTGCTCGAAATTGTGTTTACTTTTCAAAAAGCTTAAGTTATGTTTTTGTGGCGTCCACCTTTAAGTAAATCTGTATACCTTAGTCCATGCATGCTATTTGATCAAAAGCTAAAATCTGATTGGCTAGACATAGGTAGCTAAAAGATATAGGGCCTCATTTGCAAGTCACGTTACACCATTGTGCCTGGTAGAACTGCTTTTTTTCAGCCAGCATAGGGTGCATTTAGGGTAGGGACACACTGGACGATTTGTCGCCAACGTTTTTAAAAAGCAAATTGCGGCTACATATCGCTCGTTTTGTCTCTGAACAAAAACAAATGAAAGACGCCAGCTCCTGTGCCCACAGCGCGTTTGTGAATAGCCTGTAGCTCCAAAACACACTGAGACCCTTTTCCGAGTGATTTATCAGAAATAGCATGTACTTAGAAAAGCACTGAAATCTCCTAGACAGGCACACACATACAGATAAGTAGCAGTAATTGTATTCAAATTACAATGCGAACGCAATGACGCAAGAACGCAAGCACGTAAAGACGCCAGGTTACAGCGGGAAGCACAAACCGTTTCCGGTTTGGGTGAAGCACGTACCGCACAGAGTAATGGGATACAAATCGCTCTGTGCCAATAGTCGCTGTGAATCGTCTGTTCAAAAAAGACGATCATCTTGTCGCCGCGATTTACTTTTTTAAAACGTTGGCGACAAATCGTCCAGTGTGTCCTTACCCTTAAAGCGCTTGTGATTTTGCAGTTGTATCCATCTCATAAAATTGGTTTTAATCGCTAACTCTCTTTCCTGATATGGGCTTCATCTGTTGTTTGGCTTTCAAGTGAGCACTGTATGAAGAGGCTGCAGGGAAAACAGTACGGACTGGGCAGCTGCTTAACAATGAAATCCGTACATCAGCTCTGTGCACTGTACTGACCCCTAAATCTAAAAGAATATATGTATTTTCAGGCTGCAGGCATATAAGCAGTTCTAATTAAAAAAAAAAACAATTTGACCTGGCCCCCGTGCATATGGAAGTACAGGTATCGGACCTGTTATCCAGAATGTGCGGGATCTGGATAACAAATTTTTCTGTAATTTGGATCTTCATACCTACTAGAAAATCATGTAAACATTAAATAAACCCATCTATTTTGCTTCCAATATGGATTAATTAGATCTTAGTTTGGATCAAGTACAAGGTACTGTTTTATTATTACAGAGAAAAAGAAAATCCTTTTTAAAAATATGAATTATTTGGATAAAATGGAGTCTATGGGAGACGGACTTTCCGTTATTTGGAGCTTTCTGGATAACGGATTTCCGGACATAGAACATGCTGTTGCGTAATCATTTTTAGAGTTTCACTATATACATCAGGGAGAAGCTCCCAGCATCTACAATAACAGTCTAAAGGTGGGAAACTGCAGAGGGGGCTGTGGAAGAAAAGAAGGAATTGGTCGCTACTGATTTATGTAGACACTGAGATGTACATCTCTATGGAATTCACTTAGTTCCTATAAACAACAATGATAGTTTAATACAGGAAAACAAATTTGCAAAGCAGACGGTGACTCATAATGACTTCAGCCTTAAGCCTTGTGCTCTTATCCCGTCAGCTCCGTCTCTTTATCCTCTTGCATGCAAACAGATTAACTCTGTCCCTGTGCATCCCATATACAGATTTTTTGTTTGCTAGTTTGTCTAAAGGCCTCTGGATGTTTCCAAGATATTCATTTGATCATCTCGATGGAATTTGGGGTGCTGGGTGCCGTCCTTAGGTTCCTAAATAGTAGTAAATTGAAATATCTGCATGGCAAGGCTGACTAAGGGCAGATGCATACGCTGCTATTTCGGGAGATTGGTCTTAATCGCTTCTTCTTCGGGCGACTAATCTCCCCAAACTGCCTTCCCAACATGTAGAATGTAAATCGCCAGCGGGATGGCACTCGGAAACAATTTGTTTTCCGAAGTTGCCTCACGAGGGTGATTCTGGAAAGCTGAAGCGATTTACATTGTAGCCGGCGGGAAGACAGTTCGGGGAGATTAGTCTCAAAGAAGGAGCGATATGTCGCTGGGCGACTAATCTCCCGAAATAGCATTGAGTGTATCAGCCCTAAAAGCTAAACAGATTGACCATTATATGTTGAGCGGATCACAAACACAAAAGCGAAAGGCTCGAAGTGTTAACCCCTTGATGACCACGGTGCTGACTCCGTATAAAGAACCACATTCAGTTTCATGCCTATAGAGCGGCTCTGAATCTCTTTAGAAATGAAACTGTCGCATGACCTCCCGAGCAAAGCAGCAGCTTGTTTATTTCAGTGACAAATCTGATCAACTCTGCCGGGCTGACTTCCCCTTTACTATCTGGGCCTGTAAGGGAACTTGGGATAATGTCCCCAGAGATGATGTCGGGAATAGTGGGAATGGGAAGAGTTCAGAGAACGTGTGAAGAATTGATGCTTGCAGGGAGGTGAAAACAAATACACTGGAGACAGTGAAAAATATTAATATTTATATTACATTGTAATGCATATGGGTAAATGCATATAGTTATACTGTATTTCTGTATGGGTAGCTATAAACGCTAATCAGGGGCAGGCTGACTCTGGTTAACTGATTGTTTTTAACTGTGTTTTTTTGTGAATTTTGTCGACTGAAAGCTTTAGTTCTAAGCAGTTTAAAGCGGTGGTTGCTTTTAAGTTAACTTTTAGTATGTTATAGAATGGCTAATTCTAAGCAATGTTTCAATTGGTCTTCATTATTTATGATTTATAGTTTTTTTTAAATTATTTGCCTTTTTCTTCTGACACTTTTCAGTTTTCAAATGGGGGTCACTGACCCCATCTAAAACAAATGCTCTTTAAGGCTTCCCATTTTTTGCTATTGCTGCTTTTTATTACTCATCTTTCTGTTTAGGCCTCTCCGATTCATATTCCAGTCTCTTATTCAAATCAGTGCATTGTTGCTAGGGGAATTTGGACTCTACCAACCAGATTGCTGGAATTGCAAACTGGAGAGCTGCTGAATAACTCAAAAAACACAAATAATAAAAAAAAATCAAAAGCAAATTGTCTCAGAATATCACTCTCTACATCATACTAAAAGTTAACTCAAAGGTGAACAACCCATTTAAAATGAGAGTGTCACCTAAAAACCCAGCAGTGCATATTTTCTGCCAAAAACTAGCCGCCAACTAATAAATGTGCAAGGAATGGTGATTTCGGTGCTAAATGTTTGAACCTCTAAAGGACACAATTTATTCCTCCCAACTGTCCCGTTTTTCGCCGATTTTGACAGTTCAAAGATACAAAGTTTCTGAAATGTAATTAAATAAGAGGCTCTTGGCAGAGAGCCCAGAATATGTGGCAGGTACACTTGGATACTTTTGTAACAATTTAAGATAAGCAAAGAAACAAATGTAACTATTTAAGATAAGCAAAGAAAGAATTGTAACTATTTAAGATAAGCAGGTCTCTTGGGGAAACTGACTTGCAGTTTAAAGGGCAATTTACCTTTCATTAGCAAAACTGTAATAACAAAACAACCACAGGAATTTGTTCAAACTTTCATAGCCTGACACATTTTGTAAAATGAACATGGTAATTAGGGGGTGTGGCCACAAAAATAGGCATGGTCTAAACATGTTGCCGCTCTCTTTGTGTCCCTCTTTCTGTTTCCAAAATGTATGGGAGGTATGAACAATGGCTAATCCCCCAGAAATTCATGAGTAACGAGGTGCATGACATTACAGTGGCTCAGTTGCATTCTACACTACAAACACACCTTTCAACACAATCCTTTACTCTAATGATCCTGTGGTTTAATCCACTAATAGGTGTCACCATCTTGAACCAACTTGTTTGTTTTCCCAAGACCAATTTGGCAATCAGCGCTTTGTATTTGAATTTTAAGCATCTTTTATGAGGCTACAACATTTGGGAGAGCCTAAAAAAGAAGTTCCTGTGCATTTGTATCTTAAATGAAAAATTTTAAGTTTTCATTTCCCTTTCAGCAGATTTTACCAATTTGCCCCTGCCTGGAAACGATTATCCATAATTAATACAATATCTTGTGTTTATACATTCGGGCGCTGTTCTATATTGGTTCCAGAGTGCAGGGGAAATGCTTTTTTGCCTACTTTCTTGCTGTATTTATTCACTCTGGTGTAAAATGTTAGATCTATGGACCACAAGAAGGGGAAGGAAGCGCAGCCCCTGGTCACACATTGCAGCCTTCTGTATCACTGTATCCTAAATAGAGCCGGGTGCTTTGGGGCATGCTTGGAACCAGCAGAAAAGTATCTGTTTATTATTCGGCTCTGCATGGGGTCGCTGGACTGTGGCGGATGTGACAACTGGATGTTAAAAGGGGCATTGTGATGCTTCTTAGAATCATTAGCTGAATCTGCACATCCCTGGCAAAAGTTATTCGGTTTCTCCGTCTCCCTCTCTGTGCCTAAATGCTAATCCCCTTTGTGCTACATGCTGCTGTTTTCTTTCTCCCTCTAAGCATGCGGAGATCGGGTTTCAGGATTCATTTTTCTTCAAAAATATCATCGCCCTTGGAAAACTCCGCTATTGAAAGCTTGTCTTGCTTTTGGCAGTTAGAAAACGTGTGCCGTGATGTCCTCTCCCAGAATTGTATTTGTAGAGGAGGGGAGGGGTGGGGAAATGCCCTGGCGCCCAACATACCTTGGGGCACTTCAGAGCATCAGTTGCAGGTTTGGGAGAGTGTGGGAAAACTTAGCAAAGCAACAGCATTGACATTTGACATTGTAGCCGTCACAGTAGCCTGCCCTTAGCTATGAGATGCTAGGCTTTGCAGAACATTACAAAACAAATGAGAATTATTGGAAAATACTCAGCATCGGATTGGGGTCTCCTGGGCCCACCGGGGCTGCAATCAGATGGATCGCCCTACCTACATCTGTCTTCCGCCTACTCCAATCCACACAGCGATGCATGTTTACACCTCCTCTGTGCTCCTTTGTACGACTGAGGATGGGCAGCTATAAATGGGCAGGAGAGCACCAGAAGCATCCACAGGGAGTGCGTCTGGGCCGACAGGGCCCATAAAAGCCAAGGCCTACCAATTGTTTCCTGGAGTCCCACCAGCCTAGTCCAGCCCTGCAGTGCAGACACTGATATTCAGAATAAATGTTGCCATTAGGGATGCACCGAATCGGCCGAACCCCTGAATCCTTTGTGAAAGATATGGCCGAATACCGAACTGAATCCGACAGTTGTGAAAAATGTTACTTCCTTGTTTTGTGGCAAAAAGTCATGTAATTTCCCTCCCAATTTGCATATGCAAATTAGGATTCGGATTCAGTTCGGCCAGACAGAATCCTGCTGAAAAAGGCACAATCCTGGCCGAATCCTGAACCGAATCATGGATTCGGTGCATCCCTAGTTGCCATATTTTCTCATTATACATGCTGTTCCCAAGTCTTCCTACCACAGTTGCCGCCAAGCATATTCTGCCTTTGATCACCCAACCTGCCCAGATCTACTCTACCCTATCTCTTTTCTCCTTTGGTGCCCAGTGCAGGGCCCCAGTACGTACCAAACCCAGGGAAATCTACTCCCTTTTAAACATTTCAAAAGACAGATGTACTGGTCTGTAGTTCCTGGAAAGAGACTGTTTGTAATTATGGTAGGGTGATACCACTGCAGCTCACAGGGAAGGTCACTGCCATAATATTCAGTTCCACACTGACACAATGCAAATATTTTTCCATGATAGGTCATCTCCCCCTCTGAAGAACATATACCTGCTCCCCTCTCAAGTGAACTTACCTTTAACACTTTTACATCCAAGCACAACCTTCTTTGGTTACTTTTGTCATTTCTGACCCAAATGCAGGGATCAGCTTTTAACCAAAACATCTTTTCTTTTGCTGTGCGTGGGCGAAGTTATGCCACCAGAAAAGTCCCTTTCAGAGCGCCTTTCCAGTTTTGTTTCCGCAGCGTAATCTCATTCAGACTCATTCAGCGAAGGATTTTTCTCACGCTGAATGAGGTTTTAGAGAGAAAAACTGACAGCCCAGTAAATATTTAAGTTTTAAAAAAGAAAAAAAAAAAGTTTTGCATTTTTTGCGCATAGCTGGATTGATATGTTTGATCAACGTGGATTAAAGGAGAACTAAATCTTAACAAAGAATTCGACTTGGAATGTTACACCTTACCGTTTGGGCTTCTTTACCAGCCAAAGCATTTTTTTTTTGCTGGGGTCAGTGACCCTTAGTATCACTTTTACTGTGTTTCCCCTCATCCGTGCCTCATTGCCTTGTATTTCCATTACTTTAAAGACATAGGAATATTATATACCCTTAAAGATGTAAATGTAAATCAAACCCCAGGGATATTTCATGTCAACAAAGCCGTTATTGGAGTGAAAATGTTTATAAGTGGGGTTTATGTTTTGTGTATTTTCCTTTAAGTACACCATGTAATCATGTCATCGGGCGCAGTTTGTGCAGAACATTCCTTCCCTGCCTATTTGCATTAAGATATACAGATCTGTCATGCAATACACATGTAGCATGACAGTTGCATTTTATCGTGCGTTCATGCTGAAGAACTTGAATGTCACGCTAATTATAATCTCTTTGTTTAAAATCGCCTACATTTTCTGCAGCCCTGTACAATACATTATGGGACAGAACAAACACATATAGAAAAACATACCCCACCGAAACATTATACAACTTTTGCCTCCACCCACGTCGTGTCAAGCCTCTTCTCATACTCAGGCAGCAATCATACATGAAGAAAAGAAGTAAAATAGTACAGGTATGGGACCTGTTATCCAGAATGCTCGGGACCTGGGGTTTTCCGGATAATGGATCTTTCCGTAATTTGGGTCTTCATGCCTTAAGTCTACTAGAAATTAATTTATACATTAAATAAACCCAATAGGCTGGTTTTGCTTTCAAAAACGATTAATTATATCTTAGTTGGGATCAAGTACAAGCTACTGTTTTATTATTACAGAGAAAAAGGAAATCATTTTTAAAAATTTGGACTATTTGGATAAAATGGAGTCTATGGGAGACAGCCATTCCGTAATTCAGAGCTTTCTGGATATCGGGTTTCCGGATAAGGGATCCTATACCTGTACTATAGGGCAGTGTGCCCTGATCTTGAGAGCTCACACACTCTAATTGCAGTATGGCAAAGAAGGCCCTTCTCATGTTAAAACATAATGCAAGATATTTCATGCCATCACATGGGCCTTAACAATGACATGTTCCACCAATCACAGAAGGTGACATCTACGTATACTGCTCCGAAGATCAGTAATGACTAAAGTTGTGGTTTTATGACTTTTTCAGATCAAGCTCTCCTTTGAGGTCCAACATCTTGTCAGGGCCCATCCTTAGATCATAACCATCTGACAGTTATATAAATACACTACTGTATCAGCCACTCAGCCATAATTCCAAAAGTATAGATAACAGCAAATAATAATGTTCACCCCAGTCCTCTCACTAACTGGGGATCATTCTGGGCATTCTGGAATATTAAGTAGAGTAAATTGCATTTTGCCCAAATTGCATCCTAACTGCCTTTTGGCTGCACTCCCCATCCAACAGTGGAGTCTATATGCAGTATTATGACAGTTAGATCCCAGATAGGTGATATTATGTATGGCCAACTGAATTAAGACTATCTCTGTCCCTGCCTGGAGGGATATGGTAGGAGAGATATAGTGGTTACTGTAAAGGCAAATAAATTGTATGTGAAACTAGTGATGGGCGAATAAATTTGGCAGGCATGGTTTCGCTGCCCGCAAATAAATTTGTGAAACTGAGGCGAAAATTTTCAGCGACAATATAAAAATGTGCGTGCGTCAAAATTGTAAAAATTACCCATTAACTTCAATGCGTTTTGTTAATTTTTCACCGCTTGGAGAAATTTTTGGCGAAGGCAAACAGGACAGATTCACCCATCACTAT